>NC_090992.1:38262500-38382500 GCF_041146395.1 Eulemur rufifrons | reverse complement strand
ACCTTTTTCCATTGTTTTAAAAGGCAGAGCACCTTTTGCCAGTTAGCAAATGAGTTGCTGGAGGGCACGTTGTTGTGTGGGGTCAGGTGGTGTGTGAGGGGGCAGGCGCTCTGCCAGTCCAGTGTTTTTTTTTTTAATCCTCAGAGAGGAGAAGTTGGCATGTGTGCAGCAGGTGAAAAGTGCGGATCCTGTTTTAGTCTTAGACTGAAACAGGATCCACATTTTCTGCCCGTTCCTTTAAGAATCATTTGACTCTTCTTCCGTGAATCCACCATGGTTCTCTATAACCCTCTATGCGTGGCCCCAGGTAACTAGCTGGTTCCAAGAAGTATGCCATAGAGCTTTTGAAATAACCACTACGTGGAGAATTATTTGCCAGTTTTTGCAGCACCTTTCACCATAATTGTGACAAGGTACTTCTCTGCCTCCTTAATCCCAAGATGGCTGCCAGGGAAAAAACTATGCTGAGGCCTAGCTCACTTGGTGTTGCCGATACTTGGTACGGGAGCGTGGAATAAAACCAGTCTTTCAAGTATCATTCCACCATCCTTTTTCCATTATTTTAAAAGGCATAGCACCGTTTGCCAGTTAGCATAAGAATGAGTCACTGGAGGGGACGTTTTTGTGTGGGGTCGTGTGGTGTGTGTGGGGGGGCAAGCCCTCTGTCAGTCCAGTGGTTTGTTTTTATTATGCCCAGAGAGGAGAAGTGGGCATGTGTGTGGCAGGTGAAAAGTGCGGATCCTGTTTCAGACTTAGACTGAAACAGGATCCGCACTTTTCAGCCCGTTCCTTTAAGACTCCTTTGATTCATTCTCAATGATGGTGGAATGGTGGTGACCTCCTGGATTCGTGCTCCTGGAGTGGAAGGCATGGGTCTCCCACTGCCCACAACCCTAGAGGTTCACTTCCCCACAAGAACGGTGGTGTGAATCCATGGAGAATCAGCGTGGGACAGAGAGAGAGAGCAAGAAAAGACTGAGGTGATTAGGGAAATAAATCACCAAAATCTGGAGAGTGCGGGATGGCCAATAGAGAAGGGAGCACGGAACAGCTGTACCCACCTCACCAGAGAGTGGGGTGGGTTCAGCCCCACAGGAAAGCATCTTGTTCCCCCTCTGACCTCCACACCCACTCAATTGAGGATCTGCCTGAAGTCGGTGCAGAATCGCCACGGGAGATGTGGGGCTTCGCAGAGAGGAGACATTGGCAGGAGGCATTTTGGACCCTGGAGTGCTGTGCGCAGCTGACGCACCTAGCAACTGTCTCCTATACGCGGGCGGTGGGGCTGCTTTGGTCCCGGCTCTAGCAGATGCCAAACTGCCTCGTATAGGTGGGCGGCTGGATTCTCCCGGTCCCCGGCTCCTCTGGCCTCTGCCGGTCCCTGAGCATTCAACCCCAGTGACAGTGATCTGCAGACGGGCGGCCGCCATTGTCGGGGTCCACAGCCTAAACGCTGAGGAGCGATTGGGTACCGGGCGGCTCCCTGGGCGGCTCCCTTCCCTAGTCCACGGACCCTGACTAGGAGCTCCACCTTTGTGTGAACACTGAGTGGTTCCCCAGTCACGAGAGAGTAGAGCGTGGACCTTGCAGACATTGGGGTGGGGCAGACCATCGCCCGCGGGAACTGCAGTGGCTGGGGCGTTGGGCGAATGAGGGCACCGCTCCACTCTCCCTATCCACTGTCTTTCTCACAGAGAGAGACAGAAGCCACCTCGGGAGAGGAAGAGGGGCAGCCCCCCCAGCGGAGCTAGCAAAATCCTTAACAATATGTGAAGGGCTCTCCCTAGTGACAGAGGAGGCAGCTTACCTGGCACTCACAGTGTGCCCCTATCCAGACTAAAGCTGAAAGAAGGGATCTTAAGGATTCATTCAGATGGGAAGGGCTCAGCGAAGGAACTCTAGGAGTATAAAGAATCAAGCTGAAACCATGCCCTCAAAGAGGATTACTAGTTCTCCACCAATTAACACAAAGCAGATTCCAAATAGCAACATGTCACAGGAAGAATTTCAAACATGGATCATAAATACGCTGAACATTATGCAAGAAAAAATGGATAATCAACACAAAGAAACCACAAAAAAGATCCAGGACTTGGAAGAAAAATTCACCAAAGAAATTGAAATACTGAAGAAAAATCAAACTGAACTCCTGGAAATGAAAAATTTATTCAAGGAGCTACAAAACACAGTGGAAAGTCTCAAGAGCAGGGTAGATCAAACAGAAGAAAGAATCTCAGAGATCGAAGATAACACTTTCCAATTAAATAAGGCAGTCACAGAGTTAAAACAAAGAAACATGAGAAATACTCATAGTCTACAAGAAATGTGGGATTATGTGAAGAAGCCTAACGTGAGAGTTATCGGCATTCCTGAGGGTGAAGAAGACAATAAGCAAGGGTTGAATAAAGTATCTGAAGATATAATTGAGGAAAATTTCCCAGGCCTTGCCAAATCTCTAGATACACAGGTTCAAGAAGCTCAAAGAACCTCTGAGAGATTCATACCAAATAGGAAGACACCACGTCATGTAGTTATCAGACTGACCAAAATATCCACTAATGAGGCCCTTCTTCAATCTGTAAGGAGAAAGAAACAAGTAACATACAAAGGAAAGCCCATCCGAATCACGCCAGATTTCTCAACTGAAACCTTACAAGCAAGAAGAGATTGGAGCCCCATTCTCACTCTTCTGAAACAGAATAATGCCCAGCCTAGAATCCTATACCCAGATAAGCTCAGTTTTATATATGAAGGTGAAATTAAGACATTCTCAGATAAACAAAAACTCAGAGAATTCACCAAGACAAGAGCAGCTTTCCAAGAAGTATTCAAAACAGAGTTACACGTGGTCCAGCACAAGAAGGACCCTCGAATGTAACACTAATCAAGAGATAAATATGAAAACACAGTTATCATAATGGCTCAAGAGAGAAAACAGATCAATGAAATTCAACCCAACATGAGGAACAGCAATCTGTCTCGCTTATCAGTTCTCTCATTAAATGTGAATGGATTGAATTCCCCACTCAAGAGACATGGACTGGCCCAATGGATAAAAAAGATATAAGCCAAGTATCTGCTGTCTTCAGGAAACTCATCTAACCTGCAAGGATGCATTTAGACTGAAAATAAAAGGGTGGAAATCAATATTCCAAGCAAATGGAACCCAAAAGAAAGCTGGCGTGGCAGTTCTAATCTCCGATAACGTAGTTTTTAAATCAACAAAAGTAAAGAAAGACAAAGATGGTTACTATATACTGGTGAAGGGTACAATTCAACAAGAAGACATAACTATACTTAACATATATGCACCCGATCTAGGTGCACCCAGATTCATAAAGCAAACCCTACTTGATCTGAACCAAATGATAGATAACAACACTTTAGTAGCCAGAGATTTTAACACGCCACTGACAGTTCAAGACAGATCCTCCAAACAAAAAATAAACAAAGAAATATTGGACGTAAATAGAATGCTAGAACAAATGGGCCTGACTGACATCTACAGGACATTCTACCCAAATACCACTGAATATAAGTTCTTCTCATCAGCTCATGGGACATTCTCCAAGATTGACCATATCTTAGGACATAAAGAATGTCTTAAAAAATTTAAAAATATAGAAATAATACCATGCAGCTTCTCGGATCACAGTGGAATAAAAGTAACAATGAACCCTAACAGAAATCCTCATTTCTACTCAAAGTCATGGAAGCTAAATAACCTTCTCCTGAACAATCATTTTATAAATGAAGAAATCAAGTCAGAAATCAAAAGATTCTTTGAATTAAACGACAAAGGAGATACAACTTATCAAAATCTGTGGGACACAGCTAAAGCAGTCCTGAGAGGAAAATTTATTTCCATAAATGCCTATACCAAAAAGACAGAAAACTTACAAATAGACAATCTAATGAATAGACTCAAAGAGCTGGAGAAGAAAGAAGAGACCAAACCCAAACCCAGCAGAAGGAAATTATTAAGATTAAATCAGAACTAAATGAAAAGGACCATAAGGGAGCATAAGGGAGATTAAACCAAACCATAACGGAGATTAATAAAACCAAAAGTTGGTTCTTTGAAAAAATAAACAAAATTGACACACTTCTGGCTAAACTAACCAAGAGCAGAAAAGAAAAATCTCTTATAACCTCGATCAGGAACACGAAAGGAGTAATCACGACTGATGCCACAGAAATACATGATATCATCTATGAATTCTACAAAAATCTTTATGCACACAAATTAGAAAACCTGGAGGAAATGGACAAATTCTTATAAACACACAGCCTTCCCAGGCTCAACCAGGAAGAAATAGAATTCCTGAATAGACCGATATCTAGATCTGAAATTGAAACAGCAATAAAAAACCTTCCCAAAAAGAAAAGCCCTGGACCAGATGGGTTCACACCTGAATTCTACCATACCTACAAAGAAGAACTGGTGCCCATCGTACATAAACTATTCTCCAATATAGAGAAGGATGGGATTCTCCCCAACACTTTTTACCAAGCCAACATAATCCTGATACCAAATCCAGGAAAGGATGCAACTAAAACAGAGAACTATAGACCAATTTCTCTTATGAATATAGATGCAAAAATTCTCAATAAAATTCTAACAAATCGAATCCAAGTGCTTATCAAAAAAATAATCCATCACGACCAAGTGGGCTTCATCCCAGAGATGCAGGGATGGTTTGACATATGGGAATGTAATTCATCACATAAATAGAAGCAAAAATAAAGATCAGATGATCCTCTCAATAGATGCAGAGAAAGCATTTGACAAAATTCAACACCCTTTTATGATAAGAACACTTAACAAAATAGGCATAGATGGGGCCTATATAAAAATGATACAAGCCATATACGACAAACCCTCAGCCAACATCATACTGAATGGGGAAAAACTGAAAGCATTCCCACTTCAAACTGGAACCAGACAAGGCTTACCACTGTCCCCATTACTTTTCTACATAGTATTGGAAGTCCTTGCAAGAGCTATCAGGCAAGAGAGCAGAATCAAGGGAGTTGAAATAGGGACAGAAGAGATCAAACTCTCACTCTTTGCTGATGATATGATGTTATATCTATAAAACCCCAAGGTTTCAACCAAGAGACTCCTGGAATTGATCAATGAATTCAGTAAAGTCTCAGGATACAAAATCAATACACACAAATCAGAGGCATTCATATATGCCAATAACAGTCAAATGGAAAACCAAATTAAGGACTCAATACCCTTCAAAATAGCAACAAAGAAAATAAAATACCTAGGAATTTATTTAACTAAGGAGGTAAAGGACCTCTATAGGGAGAACTATGAAACACTGAGGAAGGAAATTGCAGAACATGTAAATAGGTGGAAAACCATACCATGCTCATGGATCGGTAGAATCAACATTGTTAAAATGTCTATAATGCCCAAAGTTATCTACAGATTCAATGCAATCCTTATTAAATTACCAACATCTTTTTTCACAGACATAGAAAAAATAATTTTACGCTTTGTATGGAACCAGGGAAGACCCCGTTTAGCAAAAGCAATCTTAAACAACAAAAACAAAATGGGAAGTATTAATTTGCCAGACTTCAAACTATACTACAAGGCTGTGGTTCTTAAAACAGCCTGGTACTGGCACAAGTGCAGGGACACAGACCAGTGGAACAGAACAGAAAATCCCAATATAAAACCATCCTCATATAGCCATCTAATCTTTGACAAAGCAGACAAAAACATACTCTGGGGAAAAGATTCCTTATTTAATAAATGGTGCTGGGAAAACTGGATATCCACATGTAGAAGACTAAAACAGGACACATAACTCTCACCCCTCACAAAAATCAAATCACAGTGGTTAACAGACTTAAACCTAAGGTCAGAAACTATTAGAATTCTAGAAGAAAATGTAGGAAAGACTCTTACAGACATTGGCCTAGGCAAAGAATTTATGAAGAAGACCCCTAAAGCAATCACAGCAACAACAAAAATAAATAAATGGGACCTGATCAAATTAAAAAGCTTCTGCACAGCCAAAGAAACAGTCACGAGAGTAAATGGACAACCTACAGAATGGGAAAAAATTTTCGCATACTACACATCAGATAAAGGACTGATAACAAGAATCTATTTAGAACTCAGGAAAATCAGTAAGAAAAAATCAAACAACCCTATCAAAAAGTGGGCAAAGGACATAAATAGAAATTTTTCAAAAGAAGATATAAAAATGGCTAACAAACATATGAAAAAGTGTTCAACATCTCTAATCATCAGGGAAATGCAAATCAAAACCACAATGAGATATCACTTAACTCCAGTGGGAATGGCCTTTATCAAAAAGTCCCAAAACTATACATGTTGGTGTGGGTGTGGGGAGATAGGTACATTCATACACTGCTGGTGGGACTGTAAACTAGTGCAGCCCCTGTGGAAAGCAATGTGGAGATACCTTAAACAGATTCAAGTAGACCTACCATTCGATCCAGCAATTCCATTATTGGACATCTACCCAGAAGAACAAAAGTCATTCTATAAAAAAGACACCTGCACCTGAATGATCATAGCAGCACAATTCACAATCACAAAGATGTGGAAACAACCCAAATGCCCATCAATTCATGAATGGATTAGCAAAATGTGGTATATGTATACCATGGAATATTACTCAGCTATTAGAAATAATGGCGATATGGCATCTCTTTGGTTCTCCTGGAGAGAGCTGGATCCCATTCTATTAAGTGAAGTATCCCAAGAATGGAAAAATAAGCACCACATGTACTCACCAGCAAATTGGTTTCCCTGAGTGCACATTTGGGAACAACACCAATTGGGTATCGGACAGAGGTTGGGGCCGGGTGGAAGGGATGGGTGTATACCTACTTGATGAATGTGATGTGCACTGCCTGGGGAATGGACACCCTTCAAGTTCTAACTGGGGGGGATGGGGTGGGGGAGAGGAGGGGTGCACACCTACATGATGAATGTGATGTGCACTGACTAGGGAATGGACAAAATTGAAGCTCAGAATCGGGGGAAAGGGGAGGCATGGGGAATGTATATAGCCTGATCTTTTGTACCCCCATAATGAGCTAACAAACAAACAAACAAACAAAAAAGAATCGTTTGATTCATCAGCTGGGAATACACCATGGTTCTTTAAAGACCTCTATGCGTGGGCCCAGGTAACTGGCTAGTTCCAAGAAGTATGCCACAGAGCTTTTGAAATAACCACTACGTTGAGAATTATTTGCTAGTTTTTGCACCACCTTTCACCATAATTGTGATAAGGTTCGTCCGTGCCTCCTTCAACCCAAGATGGCTGGGGCGGACAAAACTATGCTGAGGCCTAGTTCACTTGGTGTTGCCGATAGTTGGTACTGGAGCCTGGCAAGAAGCCATGCTATTAAGAGTCATTCCACCATCCTTTCTCCATCATTTTAAAAGGCAGAACACCTTTTTCCAGTTATCATAAGAATGAGTTGCTGGAGGGGACGTTTTTGAGTGGGGTCGGGTGGTGCATTGAGGGGAAGGCTCTCTGTCTGTCTGGTGGTTTGTCTTTATTATGCCCAAAGAGGAGAGGTGGGCATGTGTGTGGCAGGTGAAAAGTACGGATCCTGTTTCAGTCTTAGACTGAAACAGGATCCGCACTTTTCAGCCAGTTCCTTTACGAATCCTTTGATTCATCAGCTGGGAATCCACCATGGCTGTCGAGACCCCTCTATGTGTGGGCCCAGGTAACTGGCTAGTTCCAAGATGTATGCCGTAGAGCTTTTGAAATAACCACTACGTTGAGAATTGTTTGCCAGTTTTTGCAGCACCTTTGACCATAATTGTGATAAGGTTCATCTGTGCCTCCTTAAACCCAAGCAGGCTGCCACGGACAAAACTATGCTGAGGCCTAGCTCCCTTGGTGTACCGATACATTTTACTGGAGCCTGGCAAGAAGCCATTTTTTTTAAGTACAATTCCACCGTCTTTTCTCCATTATTTTAAAAGGCAGTGCACCTTTAGCCAGTTAGCATAAAGATGAGTCACTGGAGCGGCTTTTTGTGTGGGGTTGGGTGTGTGTGGGAGGGCAGGCCCTCTGTCAGTCCGGTGGTTTGTTTTTATTATTCCCAGAGAGGAGAAGCGGGCATGTATGTGGCAGGTGAAAACTTTGGATCCTGTTTCAGTCTGAAACAGTATCTCCGCTTTTGAGCCTGTTCCTTTTGGAATCCTTTAATTCATCAGTTGGGAATCCACCATGGTTCTCTAGACCTCCCTGAGCGTGGGCCCAGGTAACTGGCTAGTTCCAAGAAGTATGCCGCAGAGCTTTGGAAATAACCACTACATTGAGTATTATTTGCCAGTTTTTGCAGCAACTTTCACAATGATTGTGAAAAGGTTAGGCAGTGCATCCTGAAACCCAAGCTGGCTTCCACAGAAAAAACTACGGTTAGGCCAATCTCCCTTGGAGTTGCCGATAATTGGTACTGGTCCGTGGCAAGAAGCCATTCCTTTAAGTATCATTCCACCTTCCTTTCACAACTATTTTAAAAGGCAGAGCACCTATTGCCATTTAGCTTAAGGATGAGTCGCTGGAGGAAACGTTTTTGTGTGGGGTGGGAGAGGCAGAGCCAGGCCCTCTGTCAGTCCAGTGGTTTGTTTTTATTATCCCCGGAGAGGAGAAGTGGACATGTGTGTGGCAAGTGAAAAGTGTGGATCCTGTTTCAGTCTTAGACTGATACAGGATCGGCACTTTTCATCCTGTTCCTTTAAGAATCCTTTGCTTCATCAGCTGGGAATCCACCATAGTTCTCTACACCCCACTATGTGTGGGCCCACTTAACAGGCTAGTTCAAAGAAGTATGCCACAGAGCATTTGAAATAACCACTACCATGGAAATTATTTGCCAGCTTTTCCAGCACTTTTACCATAATTTTGATAAGGTTCATTTGTGCTTCCTTAAACCCTAGATGGCTTCCATGGACAAACCTATACTGAGGGTTCTCTCGCTTGGTGTTGCCAATACTTGGTACGGGAGTCTGACAAGAATCCAGTCTTTTAATTATCATTGCACCATCCTTTCTCCCTTATATTAAAAGGTGAGCAACTTTCGGCAGTTAGCATAAGGAGAGTCAACGGAGGGGATGTTTTTGGGTGGGATCGGGGTGGTTTGGGGGACAGTCCCTCTGTCAGTCTGGTTGTTTGTGTTTATTATGCCCAGACAGGGAAGTGGATATATTTGTGGCAGGTGAAATGTGCGGATCCTGTTTCAGTTAGACTGAAACAGTATCCGCACTTTTCAGCTGGTTCCATTAAAAATCCTTTGATTCATCAGCTGGGAATCCACCATGGTTCCTTAGAACCCTCCATGCATGGGCCCATGAACTGGCCTGTACCAAGATGTATGCTGCACAGCTTTTGAGATAAACACTACGTGTAGAATTATTTGCCAGTTTCTGCAGCACATATCACCATAATTGTGATAAGGATCGTCTGTGCCTCCTTAAACACAAGACGGCTGCCACGGAGAAAACTATGCTGAGGCCTAGGTCACTTGGATTTCACGACACTTGTTACTGGAGGCTGGAAGGAGGCCATTCTTTTAAGTATCATTCCACCATACTTTCCCCATTATTTTAAAATGCACGGAAACCTTTGCAAGTTAGCATAATAATTAGTAGCTGGAGGGGACATTTTTATTTGTGGGGTCGGTGTGGGTGGGGGGCGCAGGCCCTCTGTCAGTTCGCTGGATTGTTTTTATTTTCCCCAGACCGGAGAAGTGGGCATGTGTGTGGCAGGTGAAAAGTTCGGATCCCGTTTCTGTCTTAGACTGAAACAGAAACCGCACTTTTCACCCCGTTCCATTAAGAATCCCTTGCTTCATCAGCTGGGAATCCACCATGGGCCTCTAGACTGCTCTATGTGTGGGCCCAGTTAACTGGCTAGTTCAAAGAATTATGCCGCAGAGCTTTTCAAGTAACCACTACCATGAGAATTACTTGACCGCTTTTGCAGCACCTTTCACCATAATTGTGATAAGGTTCATCTGTGCCTCCTTAAACCCAAGATGGCTGCCAGGGACAAACGTGTGCTGAGGCCTAGGTGACTTGCTGTTGCGAATACTTGGTATGGGAGTCTGGCAATAAGCCAGTCTTTTAGGTATAATTCCACCATTCTATCTCCATTATTTTAAAAGGCAGAGGACGTATTGCCAGATAGCATAAGGATCAGTTGCTGGAGGGCACGATTTTGTGTGGGGTGGTGGGCGGCGGGGGCAGGCCATCTGTCAATCCGATGGGTTGTTTTTGTTATCCCTAGAGAGGAGAAGTGGGCATGTGTGTTGCAGGCAAAAAGTCAGAATCCTGTTTCAGTCAGGATCTGCACTTTTCAGCCTGTTCCTTTAAGAATCCTTAGATTCATCACCTTGGAATCCACCATGGTTCTCTAGACCCCTCTATGCGTGGGCCCAGGTAACTGGCTTCTTCCAAGAAGTATGCCACAGAGCTTTTGAATTAAACAGTACGTTGAGAATTATTTGCCGGGTTTTCAGCACGTTTCACCATAATTATGATAAAGTTTGTATGTGCCTCCTTAAACCCAACATGGCTGCCACGGGCATAACTATGCTGAGGCGTAGCTGACTTGGTGTTGCCTATTTTTGTTAGTGGAGACTGACAAGAAGCCATTCTTCTAAGTATCACTCCACCGTCCTTTCTCCATTGTTTAAAAATGCAGGGAAATTTTGCAAGTTAGCATAATAATTAGTAGCTGGAGGGGAATTTTTTTGGGGGGGATCTGCGTGGGTGGAAGGGGGGCAGGCCCTTTGTCAGTTCGCTGGTTTGTTTTTATTATCCCCAGAGAGGAAAAGTGGGCATGTGTGTGGCAGGTGAAAAGTGTGCGTCCTGTTTCAGTCTTAGACAGACACAGGATCTGCACTTTTCACTCCGTTCCATTATGAATCCTTTGCTTCATCAGCTGGGAATCCACCATGGTTCTCTAGACCCCTCTTTTAGTGCACACAGAAAACTGCCTGGTTCCAAGAAGTTTTCCTCAGAGCTTTTGAAATAACCACTACTATGGAAATTATTTGCCAGCTTTTCCAGCACTTTTACCATAATTTTGATAAGGTTCATCTGTGCTTCCTAAAACCCTAGATGGCAGCCACGGACAAACCTATGCTGACACCTAGGTCACTTCCTGTTGCCAATAATTGGTATGGGAGTCTGGCAAAAGGCCAGTATTTTAAGTATAATTCCACCATCCTATCTTCATTATTTTAAAACGCAGAGGACCTTTCGCCAGATAGCATAAGGATGAGTCGCTGGAGGGGACCTTTTTGTGTACAGTGTTGGGGGGCGGGGGAGGACATCTGTCAATCCGATTGATTGTTTTTATTATCCCTAGAGAGGAGAAGTGGGCATGTGTGTTGCAGGCAAAAAGTGCATATAGTGTTTCAGTCTCAGACTGATACAGGATCCACACTTTTCAGCCTGTTCCTTTAAGAATCCTTTGATTCATCACCTGGGAATCCATCATGGTTCTCTAGACCCCTCTATGCATGGGCCCAGAAAACTGACGGGTTCCAAGAAGTATTCCACAGAGCTTTTGAAAAAACCACTACGTTGAGAATTATTTGCCAGGTTTTGCAGCACCTTTCATCATAATTGTCATAAGGTTCGTCTCGAGATGGCTGCCATGGACAAAACTATGCTGAGGCCGAGCTCACTTTGTGTGGCCGATCCTTGGTACTGGAGACTGGAAAGAATACATTCTTTTAAGTATCATTTCACCATCCTTCTCCACTATTTTAAAAGTCAGAGCACCTTTTGGCAGTTAGAATAACAAGGAGTCGCTGGACGGGAAGTTTTTATGTGGGGTCTGGGGGCTGGTGCGGCAAGCCCTCCGCCAGTTCTGTGGTTTCTTTTTATTATCCCCAGAGAGGAGAAGTGGGCATGTGTTTGGCAGGTGAAAAGTGCAGATCCTGTTTCAGAGTATGAAACAGGATCCGCATGTTCATCCTGTTCCTTTAAGAATCCTTTGCTTCATCAGCTGGGAATCCACCATAGTTCTCTACACCGCACTATGCGTGGGCCCAGTTAACTGGCTAGTTCAAAGAAGTATGCCGCAGAGCTTTTGAAATAACCACTACCATGAGAATTATTTAACAGCTTTCGCAGCACCTTTTATTATAATTGTTATAAGGTTCATCTGTGTCTCCTTAAACCCAAGATGGCTGCCATGGACAAACCTATGCTGAGGCCTACATCACTTGCTGTTGCCAATACTTGGTATGGGAATCTGGCAATAAGCCAGTCTTTTAGGTATAATTCTACCATCCTATCTCCAGTTTTTTAAAAGGCTTATGACCTTTCACCAGATAGCATAAGGACGAGTCGCTGGAGCAGACTATTTTGTGTCGGGTGGGGGGGGCCGGGGGCAGGGCATCTGTAAATCCGATGGGCTGTTTTTGTTATCCCTAGAGATGAGAAGGGCGAATGTGTGTTGCAGGCAAAATGTGCGGATCCTGTTTCACACTTAGACTGAAACAGGATCTGCACTTTTGAGCCTGTTCCTTTAAGAATCCTTTGATTCATCACCTGGGAATCCACCATGGTTCTCTAGACCTCTCTTTGCATGGGCACAGGTAACTGGCTTGTTCCAAGAAGTATGCGACAGAGCTTTTGAATTTACCAGTACTTTTAGAATTGTCAGGTTTTTAGGATGTTTAACCATAATTGTGATAACGTTTGAATGTGCCTCCTTAAACCCAAGATGGCTGCCACGGATATAAATATGCTGAGGCATGGCTGACTTGTTGATGCCTATTTTTGTTAGTGGAGACTGACAAGAAGACATTCTTCTAAGTATCATCCCACCATCATTTTTCCATTGCGTAAAAATGGAGGGAAATTTTGCAAGTTAGTATTATAATTAAATGTAGGGTACGTATTTTTTTTTCTTTTTTTGTGGGGTAGGAGTGGATGGGCGTTTCAGGCCCTCTGTGAGTTCGCTGGTTTTCTTTTATTATCCCCAGAGAGGACAAGTGGGCATGTGTTTGGCAGGTGAAAAGTGTGGATTCTATTTCAGAGAATTAAACAGGATCCACATGGTCATCCCATTCCTTTAAGAATCCTTTGCTTCATCAGCTGGGAATCCACCATGGTTCTATATACTCTTCTATGCGTTGGCACAGGTAACTGGCTTGTTCCAAGAAGTATGCCGCAGAGCTTTTCAATTAACCAATACGTTGAAAATTATTTGCAGGTTTTCAGCATTTCACCCTAATTGTAATAACGTTTGTATGTGCCTCCTGAAACCCAAGATGGCTGCCACGGACATAACTATGCTGAGGTGTAGCCGACTTGGTGTTGCCTATTTTTGTCCGGGGAGACTAACAAGAAGCCATTCTAAGTATAAGCCCACCGTCATTTTTCCATTGTTAAAAAATGCAGGGAAATTTTGCAAGTTAGCTTTATAATTAGTAGCTGGAGGGTACGTTTTTGTTTTTTTTTTCGTCGGGTCGGTGTCGATGGGGGGGTCAGGCCCTCTATAAATTTGCTGGTTTGTTTTTATTATCCCCAGAGAGGGGAAGTCGGCATTTGCTGGCAGCTGAAAAGTGCGGATACTCTTTCAGAGAATTAAACAGCATTCGCATGGTCATCCCGTTCCTTTAAGAATCCTGGAAGGGCGTGGTGGCTCACGCCTGTAATCCTAGCACTCTGGGAGGCCGAGGCGGGTGGATCGCTCGAGGTCAGGAGTTCGAGACCAGCCTGAGCAAGAGCGAGACCCCGTCTCTACTAAAAATAGAAAGACATTATATGGACAACTAAAAATCTATATAGAAAAAATTAGCCGGGCATAGTGGCGCATGCCTGTAGTCCCAGCTACTCGGGAGGCTGAGGCAGTAGGATCGTTTAAGCCGAGGAGTCTGAGGTTGCTGTGAACTAAGCTGACGCCACGGCACTCACTCTAGCCTGGGCAACAAATTGAGATTCTGTCTCAACAAAAAGAAAAAAAAAAAAAAAAAAGAATCCTTTGCTTCATCAGCTGGGAATCCACCATGGTTCTATATACTCCTCTATGCGTGGGCACAGGTACCTGGCTTGTTCCAAGAAGTATGCCGCAGAGCTTTTCAATTAACCACTACGTTGAAAATTATTTGCAGGTTTTCAGCGTTTCACCATAATTGTGATAAGGTTTGTATGTGCCTGCTGAAACCCAAGATGGCTGCCACGGACATAACTATGCTGAGGCGTAGCTCACTTGGTGTTTCCTACTTTTGTCAGTGGAGACTGACAAGAAGCCATTCTTTTAAGTATAATCCCACCATGATTTTTCCATTGTTTAAAAATGCAGGGAAATTGTGCAAGTTAGCATTATAATTAGTAGCGGGAGGGTACTTTTATTTTTTTTGTGGTGTCGGTGTGGATGGGGGTGCAAGGCCCTCTAGATGTTCGCTGGTTTGTTTTTATTATCCCCAGAGAGGAGAAGTGGGAATGTTGTTTGCAGGTGAAAAGTGTGGATTCTGTTTCAAAGAATTAAACAGGATCCGCATGGTAATCCGCTTCCTTTAAGAATCCTTTTCTTCATCAGCTGGGAAACCACCATGGTTCTATATACTCCCGTATGGGTGGGCACAGGTGACTGGCTTGTTCCAAGAAGTATGCCACAGAGGTTTTCAAATAAAAAGTACATTGAAAATTATTTGCAGGTGTTCAGCCTTTCATCATAATTGCGACAACGTTTGTATGTGCCTTGAAACCCAAGATGGCTCCCACAGACATAACTATGCCGAGGCGTAGCTGACTTGGTTTTGCCGATTTTTGTTAGCGGAGACTGACAAGAAGCCATTCTTCTAAGTATCATGCCGCCATCATTTTTTCGTTGGTTAAAAATGAAGGGAAATTTTGGAACTTAGCATGATAATTAGTAGCTGGAGGCTACGGTGTTTTTTTTTTTTCCTGTGGGGTCGGTGTGGATGTGTTGGTCAGGCCCTCTGTCAGTTCGCTGGTTTGTTTTTATTATCCCCAGAGAGGAGAAGTGGGTATTAGTATGGCAGGTGAAAACTGCGGATCTGTTTCAGAGAATTAAACAGGATCCGCATGGTAATCCCGTTCCTTTAAGAATCCTTTGCTTCATGAGCTGGGAATCCACCATGGTTCTATATACTTCTCTATGCGTGGGCACAGGAAACTGGCTTGTTCCAAGAAGTATGCCTCAGAGCTTTTCAATTAACCAGTATGTTGAAAATCCTTTGCAGGTTTTCAGCATTTCACCATAATTGTGATAACGTGTGTATGTGCCTACTGAAACCAAATATGGCTGCTACGGACATAACTATGCTGAGGCGTAGCTGACTTGGTGTTGCCTATTTTCGTCAGTGGAGACTGACAAGAAGCCATTCTTCTAAGTATCATCCCACTATCATTTCTCCATTGTTTAAAAATGCAGAGAAATTTTGCAAATTGGCATTATAATTAGTAGCTGGAGGGTACTTTTTTTTGTGTGTGGGGTCGGTCAGGATGGGTGTTCAGGCCCTCTGTCAGATCGCTGGTTTGTTTTCAATATCCCCAGAGAAGAGTAGTGGGCATGTGTTTGGCAGGTGAAAAGTGCGGATTCTGTTTCAGAGAATGAAACAGGATCCGCATGCTCATCCCGTTCCTTTTGGAAACTTTTGCTTCATCAGCTGGGAATCCACCATGGTTCTATATACTCCTCTATGTATGGGCACAGGTAACTGGCTTGTTCCAAGAAGTATGCCGCAGAGCTTTTCAATTAAGCAGTACGTTGAAAATTATTTGCAGGTTTTCAGCGTTTCACCATAATTTTGATAACGTTTGTATGTGTCTCCTGAAACCCAATATGGCTGCCAAGGACATAAGTATGCTGAGGCGTAGCTGACTTCGTGTTGCCTATTTTTGTTAGTGGAGACTGACAAGAAGCCATTCTTCTAAGTATCATCCCACCACCATTTTTCCATTGTTTAAAAATGCAGGGAAATTTTGCAAGTTAGCATTATAATTAGTAGCTGGAGGGTACTTTTTTTTTTTTTTGTGGGGACAGTGTGGATGAGTTGGTCAGGCCATCTGTCAATTCACTGGTTTGTTTTTATTATCCCCAGAGAGGAGAAGTGGGCATGTGTTTGGCAGGTGAAAAGTGCGGATTCTGTTTCAGAGAATTAAACAGGATCCGCATGGTCATCTCATTCCTTTAAGAATCCTTTGCTTCATCAGCTGGGATTCCACCATGTTTCTATATACTCCTCTATGCGTGGGCACAGGTACCTGGCTTGTTCCAAGAAGTATGCTGGAGAGTTTTCAAATTAACCAGTACGTTGAAAATTATTTGCAGGTTTTCAGCGTTTCACCATAATTTTGATAACGTTTGTATGTGCCTCCTGAAACCCAAGAAGGCTGCGACGGACATAACTATGCTGAGGAGTAGCTGACTTGGTGTTGCCTATTTTTGTTAGTTGAGACAGACAAGAAGCCATTCTTCAAGTATCATCCCACCACCATTTTTCCATTGTTTTAAAAGGCAGGGAAATTTTGCAAGTTAGCATTATAATTAGTAGCTGGAGGGTACGGGTTTTTTTTGTGTGTGGTCGATGTGGATGGGGGGGGTCAGGCCCTCGGTAAGTTCGATGGTTAGTTTTTATTATCCCCAGAGAGGAGAAGTGGGCATGTGTTTGGCAGGTGAAAAGGGCGGATTCTGTTTCAGAGAATTAACGATCATCCCCATGGTCATCCCGTTCCTTTAATAATCCTTTACTTCATCAGCTGGACATCCACCATAGTTCTATATACTCCTCTTTGCGTGGGAACAGGTAACTGGCTTGTTCCAAGAAGTATGCCGCAGAGGTTTTCAATTAACCACTACGTTGAAAATTATTTGCAGGTGTTCAGCGTTTCACCATAATTGTGATAACGTTTGTTTGTGCCTCCTGAAACCCAAGATGGCTGCCACGAACATAACGATGCTGAGGCGTAGCTGATTTGGTTTTGCCTATTTTTGTTAGTGGAGACTGACAAGAATCCATTCTTCTAAGTATCATCTCACCATCATTTTTCCATTGTTTAAAAATGCAGGAAAATTTTGCAAGTTAGCATTATAATTAGTAGCTGGAGGCTACGGTGTTTTTTTGTTTTTTTTTTTTTCCTGTGGGGTCTGTGTGGATGTGTTGGTCAGGCCCTCTGTCAGTTCGCTGGTTTGTTTTTATTATCCCCAGAGAGGAGAAGTGGGTATTAGTATGGCAGGTGAAAACTGCGGATCTGTTTCAGAGAATTAAACAGGATCCGCATGGTAATCCCGTTCCTTTAAGAATCCTTTGCTTCATGAGCTGGGAATCCACCATGGTTCTATATACTTCTCTATGCGTGGGCACAGGAAACTGGCTTGTTCCAAGAAGTATGCCTCAGAGCTTTTCAATTAACCAGTATGTTGAAAATCCTTTGCAGGTTTTCAGCGTTTCACCATAATTGTGATAACGTGTGTATGTGTCTCCTGAAACCCAATATGGCTGCCAAGGACATAAGTATGCTGAGGCGTAGCTGACTTCGTGTTGCCTATTTTTGTTAGTGGAGACTGACAAGAAGCCATTCTTCTAAGTATCATCCCACCATCATTTTTCCATTGTTTAAAAATGCAGGGAAATTTTGCAAGTTAGCATTATAATTAGTAGCTGGAGGGTACTTTTTTTTTTTTTTGTGGGGTCAGTGTGGATGGCTTGGTCAGGCCATCTGTCAATTCACTGGTTTGTTTTTATTATCCCCAGAGAGGAGAAGTGGGCATGTGTTTGGCAGGTGAAAAGTGCGGATTCTGTTTCAGAGAATGAAACAGGATCCGCATGGTCATCTCATTCCTTTAAGAATCCTTTGCTTCATCAGCTGGGATTCCACCACGTTTCTATATACTCCTCTATGCGTGGGCACAGGTACCTGGCTTGTTCCAAGAAGTATGCCGCAGAGCTTTTCAATTAGCCACTACGTTGAAAATTATTTGCAGGTTTTCAGCGTTTCACCATAATTTTGATAACGTTTGTATGTGCCTCCTGAAACCCAAGAAGGCTGCGACGGACATAACTATGCTGAGGAGTAGCTGACTTGGTGTTGCCTATTTTTGTTAGTGGAGACAGACAAGAAGCCATTCTTCTTAGTATCATCCCACCACCATTTTTCCATTGTTTTAAAATGCAGGGAAATTTTGCAAGTTAGCATTATAATTAGTAGCTGGAGGGTACGATTTTTTTTTGTGTTTGGTCGATGTGGATGGGGGGATCAGGCCCTCTGTCAGTTCGCTGGTTAGTTTTTATTATCCCCAGAGAGGAGAAGTGGGCATGTGTTTGGCAGGTGAAAAGGGCGGATTCTGTTTCAGAGAATTAATGATGTTCCCCATGCTCATCCCGTTCCTTTAATAATCCTTTACTTCATCAGCTGGAAATCCACCATGGTTCTATATACTCCTCTTTGCGTGGGAACAGGTAACTGGCTTGTTCCAAGAAGTATGCCGCAGAGCTTCTCAATTAACCAGTACGTTCAAAATTATTTGCAGGTGTTCAGGGTTTCACCATAATTGTGATAACGTTTGTTTGTGCCTCCTGAAACTCAAGAAGGCTGCGACGGACATAACTATGCTGAGGAGTAGCTGACTTCGTGTTGCCTATTTTTGTTAGTGGAGACTGACAAGAAGCCATTCTTCTAAGTATCATCCCACCACCATTTTTCCATTGTTTAAAAATGCAGGGAAATTTTGCAAGTTAGCATTATAATTAGTAGCTGGAGGCTACGGTTTTTTTTTGTGTGTGTGGTCGATGTGGATGGGGGGTCAGGCCCTCTGTCAGTTCGCTGGTTAGTTTTTATTATCCCAAGAGAGTAGAAGTGGGCATGTGTTTGGCAGGTGAAAAGGGCGGATTCTGTTTCAGAGAATTAACGGTGATACCTATGGTCATCCCGTTCCTTTAATAATCCTTTACTTCATCAGCTGGAAATCCACCATGGTTCTATATACTCCTGTTTGCGTGGGAACAGGTCACTGGCTTGTTCCAAGAAGTATGCCGCAGAGCTTTTCAATTAACCAGTACGTTGAAAATTATTTGCAGGTGTTCAGCGTTTCACCATAATTGTGATAACGTTTGTTTGTGCCTCCTGAATCCCAAGATGGCTGCCACGAACATAACAATGCTGAGGCGTAGCTGATTTGGTTTTGCCTATTTTTGTTAGTGGAGACTGACAAGAAACCATTCTTCTAAGTATCATCTCACCATCATTTTTCCATTGTTTAAAAATGCAGGAAAATTTTGCAAGTTAGCATTATAATTAGTAGCTGGAGGGTACATTTTTTTTTTTTGTGGGGTCGGTCAGGATGGGTGTTCAGGCCCTCTGTCAGATCTCTGGTTTGTTTTTATTATCCCCAGAGAAGAGTAGTGGGCATATGTTTGGCAGGTGAAAAGTGTGGATTCTGTTTCAGAGGAATAAACAGGATACGCATGGTCATCTCATTCCTTTAAGAATCCTTTGCTTCATCAGCTGGGATTCCACCATGTTTCTATATACTCCTCTATGCGTGGGCACAGGTACCTGGCTTGTTCCAAGAAGTATACTGGAGAGTTTTCAAATTAACCAGTACGTTGAAAATTATTTGCAGGTTTTCAGCGTTTCACCATAATTTTGATAACGTTTGTATGTGCCTCCTGAAACCCAAGAAGGCTGCGACGGACATAACTATGCTGAGGAGTAGCTGACTTGGTGTTGCCTATTTTTGTTAGTGGAGACAGACAAGAAGCCATTCTTCTAAGTATCATCCGACCTCCATTTTTCCATTGTTTTAAAATGCAGGGAAATTTTGCAAGTTAGCATTATAATTAGTAGCTGGAGGGTACGGTTTTTTTGTGTGTGTGGTCGATGTGGATGGGGGGGTCAGGCCCTCTGTCAGTTCGCTGGTTAGTTTTTATTTTAACCAGAGTGCAGAAGTGGGCATGTGTTTGGCAGGAGAAAAGGGCGGATTCTGTTTCAGAGAATTAACGATGATCCCAATGGTCATCCCGTTCCTTTAATAATCCTTTACTTCATCAGCTGGAAATCCACCATGGTTCTATATACTCCTCTTTGCGTGGGAACAGGTAAGTGGCTTGTTCCAAGAAGTATGCCTCAGAGCTTTTCAATTAACCAGTATGTTGAAAATCCTTTGCAGGTGTTCAGCGTTTCACCATAATTGTGATAACGTGTGTATGTGTCTCCTGAAACATAATATGGATGCCAAGGACATAAGTATGCTGAGGTGTAGTGACTTCGTGTTGCCTATTTTTGTTATTGGAGACTGACAAGAAGCAATTCTTCTAAGTATCATCCCACCACCATTTTTCCATTGTTTAAAAATGCAGGGAAATTTTGCAAGTTAGCATTATAATTAGTAGCTGGAGGGTACTTTTTTTTTTTTGTTTGTCGGGTCAGTGTGGATGGGTTAGTCAGGCTATCTGTCAATTCACTGGTTTGTTTTTATTATCCCCAGAGAGGAGAAGTGGGCATGTGTTTGGCAGGTGAAAAGTGCGGATTCTGTTTCAGAGAATTAAACAGGATCCACATGGTCATCTCATTCCTTTAAGAGTCCTTTGCTTCATCAGCTGGGATTCCACCATGTTTCTATATACTCCTCTATGCGTGGGCACAGGTACCTGGCTTGTTCCAAGAAGTATGCCGCAGAGATTTTCAATTAACCACTACGTTGAAAATTATTTGCAGGTTTTCAGCGTTTCACCATAATTTTGATAAATTTTGTATGTGCCTCCTGAAACCCAAGAAGGCTGCGACGGACATAACTATGCTGAGGAGTAGCTGACTTGGTGTTGCCTATTTTTGTTAGTGAAGACAGACAAGAAGCCATTCTTCTAAGTATCATCCCACCACCATTTTTGCATTGTTTTAAAATGCAGGGAAATTTTGCAAGTTAGCATTATAATTAGTACCTGGAGGGTACGGTTTTTTTTTTTGTGTGTGGTCGATGTGGATGGGGGTGTCAGGCCCTCTGTCAGTTCGCTGGTTAGTTTTTATTATCCCCAGAGAGGAGAAGTGGGCATGTGTTTGGCAGGAGAAAAGGGCGGATTCTGTTTCAGAGAATTAACGATGATCTCCATGGTCATCCCGTTCCTTTAATAATCCTTAACTTCATCAGCTGGAAATCCACCATGGTTCTATATACTCCTCTTTGCGTGGGAACAGGTAAGTGGCTTGTTCCAAGAAGTATGCCGCAGAGGTTTTCAATTAACCACTACGTTGAAAATTATTTGCAGGTGTTCAGCGTTTCACCATAATTGTGATAACGTTTGTTTGTGCCTCCTGAAACCCAAGATGGCTGCCACGAACATAACGATGCTGAGGCGTAGCTGATTTGGTTTTGCCTATTTTTATTAGTGGAGACTGACAAGAATCCACTCTTCTAAGTATCATCTCACCATCATTTTTCCATTGTTTAAAAATGCAGGAAAATTTTGCAAGTTAGCATTATAATTAGTAGCTGGAGGCTACGGTGTTTTTTTTTTTTTTTCCTGTGGGGTCGGTGTGGATGTGTTGGTCAGGCCCTCTGTCATTTTGCTGGTTTGTTTTTATTATCCCCAGAGAGGAGAAGTGGGTATTAGTATGGCAGGTGAAAACTGCGGATCTGTTTCAGAGAATTAAACAGGATCCGCATGGTAATCCCGTTCCTTTAAGAATCCTTTGCTTCATGAGCTGGTAATCCACCATGGTTCTATATACTTCTCTATGCGTGGGCACAGGAAACTGGCTTGTTCCAAGAAGTATGCCTCAGAGGTTTTCAATTAACCAGTATGTGGAAAATCCTTTGCAGGTTTTCAGCGTTTCACCATGATTGTGATAACGTGTGTATGTGCCTACTGAAACCAAATATGGCTGCTACGGACATAACTATGCTGAGGCGTAGCTGACTTGGTGTTGCCTATTTTTGTCAGTGGAGACTGACAAGAAGCCATTCTTCTAAGTATCATCCCACCATCATTTCTCCATTGTTGAAAAATGCAGGGAAATTTTGCAAATTGGCATTATAATTAGTAGCTGGAGGGTACTTTTTTTTTTGTGGGGTCGGTCAGGATGGGTGTTCAGGCCCTCTGTCAGATCGCTGGTTTGTTTTTATTATGCCCAGAGAAGAGTAGTGGGCATGTGTTTGGCAGGTGAAAAGTGCGGATTCTGTTTCAGAGAATTAAACAGGATCCACATGGTCATCTCATTCCTTTAAGAATCCTTTGCTTCATCAGCTGGGATTCCACCATGTTTCTATATACTCCTCTATGCGTGGGCACAGGTACCTGGCTTGTTCCAAGAAGTATGCCAAAGAGATTTTCAATTAACCACTACGTTGAAAATTATTTGCAGGTTTTCAGCGTTTCACCATAATTTTGATAACGTTTGTATGTGCCTCCTGAAACCCAAGAAGGCTGCGACGGACATAACTATGCTGAGGAGTAGCTGACTTGGTGTTGCCTATTTTTGTTAGTGGAGACAGACAAGAAGCCATTCTTCTAAGTATCATCCCACCACCATTTTTCCATTGTTTTAAAATGCAGGGAAATTTTGCAAGTTAGCCTTATAATTAGTAGCTGGAGGGTACTTTTTTTTTTTTTGTGGGGACAGTGTGGATGAGTTGGTCAGGCCATCTGTCAATTCACTGGTTTGTTTTTATTATCCCCAGAGAGGAGAAGTGGGCATGTGTTTGGCAGGTGAAAAGTGCGGATTCTGTTTCAGAGAATTAAACAGGATCCGCATGGTCATCTCATTCCTTTAAGAATCCTTTGCTTCATCAGCTGGGATTCCACCATGTTTCTATATACTCCTCTATGCGTGGGCACAGGTACCTGGCTTGTTCCAAGAAGTATGCTGGAGAGTTTTCAAATTAACCAGTACGTTGAAAATTATTTGCAGGTTTTCAGCGTTTCACCATAATTTTGATAACGTTTGTATGTGCCTCCTGAAACCCAAGAAGGCTGCGACGGACATAACTATGCTGAGGAGTAGCTGACTTGGTGTTGCCTATTTTTGTTAGTTGAGACAGACAAGAAGCCATTCTTCAAGTATCATCCCACCACCATTTTTCCATTGTTTTAAAAGGCAGGGAAATTTTGCAAGTTAGCATTATAATTAGTAGCTGGAGGGTACGGGTTTTTTTTGTGTGTGGTCGATGTGGATGGGGGGGGTCAGGCCCTCGGTAAGTTCGATGGTTAGTTTTTATTATCCCCAGAGAGGAGAAGTGGGCATGTGTTTGGCAGGTGAAAAGGGCGGATTCTGTTTCAGAGAATTAACGATCATCCCCATGGTCATCCCGTTCCTTTAATAATCCTTTACTTCATCAGCTGGACATCCACCATAGTTCTATATACTCCTCTTTGCGTGGGAACAGGTAACTGGCTTGTTCCAAGAAGTATGCCGCAGAGGTTTTCAATTAACCACTACGTTGAAAATTATTTGCAGGTGTTCAGCGTTTCACCATAATTGTGATAACGTTTGTTTGTGCCTCCTGAAACCCAAGATGGCTGCCACGAACATAACGATGCTGAGGCGTAGCTGATTTGGTTTTGCCTATTTTTGTTAGTGGAGACTGACAAGAATCCATTCTTCTAAGTATCATCTCACCATCATTTTTCCATTGTTTAAAAATGCAGGAAAATTTTGCAAGTTAGCATTATAATTAGTAGCTGGAGGCTACGGTGTTTTTTTGTTTTTTTTTTTTCCTGTGGGGTCTGTGTGGATGTGTTGGTCAGGCCCTCTGTCAGTTCGCTGGTTTGTTTTTATTATCCCCAGAGAGGAGAAGTGGGTATTAGTATGGCAGGTGAAAACTGCGGATCTGTTTCAGAGAATTAAACAGGATCCGCATGGTAATCCCGTTCCTTTAAGAATCCTTTGCTTCATGAGCTGGGAATCCACCATGGTTCTATATACTTCTCTATGCGTGGGCACAGGAAACTGGCTTGTTCCAAGAAGTATGCCTCAGAGCTTTTCAATTAACCAGTATGTTGAAAATCCTTTGCAGGTTTTCAGCGTTTCACCATAATTGTGATAACGTGTGTATGTGTCTCCTGAAACCCAATATGGCTGCCAAGGACATAAGTATGCTGAGGCGTAGCTGACTTCGTGTTGCCTATTTTTGTTAGTGGAGACTGACAAGAAGCCATTCTTCTAAGTATCATCCCACCATCATTTTTCCATTGTTTAAAAATGCAGGGAAATTTTGCAAGTTAGCATTATAATTAGTAGCTGGAGGGTACTTTTTTTTTTTTTTTGTGGGGTCAGTGTGGATGGCTTGGTCAGGCCATCTGTCAATTCACTGGTTTGTTTTTATTATCCCCAGAGAGGAGAAGTGGGCATGTGTTTGGCAGGTGAAAAGTGCGGATTCTGTTTCAGAGAATGAAACAGGATCCGCATGGTCATCTCATTCCTTTAAGAATCCTTTGCTTCATCAGCTGGGATTCCACCACGTTTCTATATACTCCTCTATGCGTGGGCACAGGTACCTGGCTTGTTCCAAGAAGTATGCCGCAGAGCTTTTCAATTAGCCACTACGTTGAAAATTATTTGCAGGTTTTCAGCGTTTCACCATAATTTTGATAACGTTTGTATGTGCCTCCTGAAACCCAAGAAGGCTGCGACGGACATAACTATGCTGAGGAGTAGCTGACTTGGTGTTGCCTATTTTTGTTAGTGGAGACAGACAAGAAGCCATTCTTCTTAGTATCATCCCACCACCATTTTTCCATTGTTTTAAAATGCAGGGAAATTTTGCAAGTTAGCATTATAATTAGTAGCTGGAGGGTACGATTTTTTTTTGTGTTTGGTCGATGTGGATGGGGGGATCAGGCCCTCTGTCAGTTCGCTGGTTAGTTTTTATTATCCCCAGAGAGGAGAAGTGGGCATGTGTTTGGCAGGTGAAAAGGGCGGATTCTGTTTCAGAGAATTAATGATGTTCCCCATGCTCATCCCGTTCCTTTAATAATCCTTTACTTCATCAGCTGGAAATCCACCATGGTTCTATATACTCCTCTTTGCGTGGGAACAGGTAACTGGCTTGTTCCAAGAAGTATGCCGCAGAGCTTCTCAATTAACCAGTACGTTCAAAATTATTTGCAGGTGTTCAGGGTTTCACCATAATTGTGATAACGTTTGTTTGTGCCTCCTGAAACTCAAGAAGGCTGCGACGGACATAACTATGCTGAGGAGTAGCTGACTTCGTGTTGCCTATTTTTGTTAGTGGAGACTGACAAGAAGCCATTCTTCTAAGTATCATCCCACCACCATTTTTCCATTGTTTAAAAATGCAGGGAAATTTTGCAAGTTAGCATTATAATTAGTAGCTGGAGGCTACGGTTTTTTTTTGTGTGTGTGGTCGATGTGGATGGGGGGTCAGGCCCTCTGTCAGTTCGCTGGTTAGTTTTTATTATCCCAAGAGAGTAGAAGTGGGCATGTGTTTGGCAGGTGAAAAGGGCGGATTCTGTTTCAGAGAATTAACGGTGATACCTATGGTCATCCCGTTCCTTTAATAATCCTTTACTTCATCAGCTGGAAATCCACCATGGTTCTATATACTCCTGTTTGCGTGGGAACAGGTCACTGGCTTGTTCCAAGAAGTATGCCGCAGAGCTTTTCAATTAACCAGTACGTTGAAAATTATTTGCAGGTGTTCAGCGTTTCACCATAATTGTGATAACGTTTGTTTGTGCCTCCTGAATCCCAAGATGGCTGCCACGAACATAACAATGCTGAGGCGTAGCTGATTTGGTTTTGCCTATTTTTGTTAGTGGAGACTGACAAGAATCCATTCTTCTAAGTATCATCTCACCATCATTTTTCCATTCTTTAAAAATGCAGGAAAATTTTGCAAGTTAGCATTATAATTAGTAGCTGGAGGGTACATTTTTTTTTTTTGTGGGGTCGGTCAGGATGGGTGTTCAGGCCCTCTGTCAGATCTCTGGTTTGTTTTTATTATCCCCAGAGAAGAGTAGTGGGCATATGTTTGGCAGGTGAAAAGTGTGGATTCTGTTTCAGAGGAATAAACAGGATACGCATGGTCATCTCATTCCTTTAAGAATCCTTTGCTTCATCAGCTGGGATTCCACCATGTTTCTATATACTCCTCTATGCGTGGGCACAGGTACCTGGCTTGTTCCAAGAAGTATACTGGAGAGTTTTCAAATTAACCAGTACGTTGAAAATTATTTGCAGGTTTTCAGCGTTTCACCATAATTTTGATAACGTTTGTATGTGCCTCCTGAAACCCAAGAAGGCTGCGACGGACATAACTATGCTGAGGAGTAGCTGACTTGGTGTTGCCTATTTTTGTTAGTGGAGACAGACAAGAAGCCATTCTTCTAAGTATCATCCGACCTCCATTTTTCCATTGTTTTAAAATGCAGGGAAATTTTGCAAGTTAGCATTATAATTAGTAGCTGGAGGGTACGGTTTTTTTGTGTGTGTGGTCGATGTGGATGGGGGGGTCAGGCCCTCTGTCAGTTCGCTGGTTAGTTTTTATTTTAACCAGAGTGCAGAAGTGGGCATGTGTTTGGCAGGAGAAAAGGGCGGATTCTGTTTCAGAGAATTAACGATGATCCCAATGGTCATCCCGTTCCTTTAATAATCCTTTACTTCATCAGCTGGAAATCCACCATGGTTCTATATACTCCTCTTTGCGTGGGAACAGGTAAGTGGCTTGTTCCAAGAAGTATGCCTCAGAGCTTTTCAATTAACCAGTATGTTGAAAATCCTTTGCAGGTGTTCAGCGTTTCACCATAATTGTGATAACGTGTGTATGTGTCTCCTGAAACATAATATGGATGCCAAGGACATAAGTATGCTGAGGTGTAGCTGACTTCGTGTTGCCTATTTTTGTTATTGGAGACTGACAAGAAGCAATTCTTCTAAGTATCATCCCACCACCATTTTTCCATTGTTTAAAAATGCAGGGAAATTTTGCAAGTTAGCATTATAATTAGTAGCTGGAGGGTACTTTTTTTTTTTTGTTTGTCGGGTCAGTGTGGATGGGTTAGTCAGGCTATCTGTCAATTCACTGGTTTGTTTTTATTATCCCCAGAGAGGAGAAGTGGGCATGTGTTTGGCAGGTGAAAAGTGCGGATTCTGTTTCAGAGAATTAAACAGGATCCACATGGTCATCTCATTCCTTTAAGAGTCCTTTGCTTCATCAGCTGGGATTCCACCATGTTTCTATATACTCCTCTATGCGTGGGCACAGGTACCTGGCTTGTTCCAAGAAGTATGCCGCAGAGATTTTCAATTAACCACTACGTTGAAAATTATTTGCAGGTTTTCAGCGTTTCACCATAATTTTGATAAATTTTGTATGTGCCTCCTGAAACCCAAGAAGGCTGCGACGGACATAAATATGCTGAGGAGTAGCTGACTTGGTGTTGCCTATTTTTGTTAGTGAAGACAGACAAGAAGCCATTCTTCTAAGTATCATCCCACCACCATTTTTGCATTGTTTTAAAATGCAGGGAAATTTTGCAAGTTAGCATTATAATTAGTACCTGGAGGGTACGGTTTTTTTTTTTGTGTGTGGTCGATGTGGATGGGGGTGTCAGGCCCTCTGTCAGTTCGCTGGTTAGTTTTTATTATCCCCAGAGAGGAGAAGTGGGCATGTGTTTGGCAGGAGAAAAGGGCGGATTCTGTTTCAGAGAATTAACGATGATCTCCATGGTCATCCCGTTCCTTTAATAATCCTTAACTTCATCAGCTGGAAATCCACCATGGTTCTATATACTCCTCTTTGCGTGGGAACAGGTAAGTGGCTTGTTCCAAGAAGTATGCCGCAGAGGTTTTCAATTAACCACTACGTTGAAAATTATTTGCAGGTGTTCAGCGTTTCACCATAATTGTGATAACGTTTGTTTGTGCCTCCTGAAACCCAAGATGGCTGCCACGAACATAACGATGCTGAGGCGTAGCTGATTTGGTTTTGCCTATTTTTATTAGTGGAGACTGACAAGAATCCACTCTTCTAAGTATCATCTCACCATCATTTTTCCATTGTTTAAAAATGCAGGAAAATTTTGCAAGTTAGCATTATAATTAGTAGCTGGAGGCTACGGTGTTTTTTTTTTTTTTTCCTGTGGGGTCGGTGTGGATGTGTTGGTCAGGCCCTCTGTCATTTTGCTGGTTTGTTTTTATTATCCCCAGAGAGGAGAAGTGGGTATTAGTATGGCAGGTGAAAACTGCGGATCTGTTTCAGAGAATTAAACAGGATCCGCATGGTAATCCCGTTCCTTTAAGAATCCTTTGCTTCATGAGCTGGTAATCCACCATGGTTCTATATACTTCTCTATGCGTGGGCACAGGAAACTGGCTTGTTCCAAGAAGTATGCCTCAGAGGTTTTCAATTAACCAGTATGTGGAAAATCCTTTGCAGGTTTTCAGCGTTTCACCATGATTGTGATAACGTGTGTATGTGCCTACTGAAACCAAATATGGCTGCTACGGACATAACTATGCTGAGGCGTAGCTGACTTGGTGTTGCCTATTTTTGTCAGTGGAGACTGACAAGAAGCCATTCTTCTAAGTATCATCCCACCATCATTTCTCCATTGTTGAAAAATGCAGGGAAATTTTGCAAATTGGCATTATAATTAGTAGCTGGAGGGTACTTTTTTTTTTGTGGGGTCGGTCAGGATGGGTGTTCAGGCCCTCTGTCAGATCGCTGGTTTGTTTTTATTATGCCCAGAGAAGAGTAGTGGGCATGTGTTTGGCAGGTGAAAAGTGCGGATTCTGTTTCAGAGAATTAAACAGGATCCACATGGTCATCTCATTCCTTTAAGAATCCTTTGCTTCATCAGCTGGGATTCCACCATGTTTCTATATACTCCTCTATGCGTGGGCACAGGTACCTGGCTTGTTCCAAGAAGTATGCCAAAGAGATTTTCAATTAACCACTACGTTGAAAATTATTTGCAGGTTTTCAGCGTTTCACCATAATTTTGATAACGTTTGTATGTGCCTCCTGAAACCCAAGAAGGCTGCGACGGACATAACTATGCTGAGGAGTAGCTGACTTGGTGTTGCCTATTTTTGTTAGTGGAGACAGACAAGAAGCCATTCTTCTAAGTATCATCCCACCACCATTCTTCCATTGTTTTAAAATGCAGGGAAATTTTGCAAGTTAGCCTTATAATTAGTAGCTGGAGGGTACGGTTTTTTTGTGTGTGTGTGGTCGATGTGGATGTGTTGGTCAGGCCCTCTGTCAGTTCGCCGGTTAGTTTTTATTATGCCCAGAGCGGAGAAGTGGGCATGTGTGTGGCAGGTGAAAAGGGCGGATTCTGTTTCAGAGAATTAACGATGATCCCCATGGTCATCCCGTTCCTTTAATAATCCTTTACTTCATCAGCTGGAAATCCACCATGGTTCTATATACTCCTCTTTGCGTGGGAACAGGTAACTGTCTTGTTCCAAGAAGTATGCCGCAGAGCTTTTCAATTAACCAGTATGTTGAAAATCCTTTGGAGGTTTTCAGCGTTTCACCATAATTGTGATAACGTGTGTATGTGTCTCCTGAAACCCAATATGGCTGCCAAGGTCATAAGTATGCTGAGGCGTAGCTGACTTCGTGTTGCCTATTTTTGTTAGTGGAGACTGACAAGAAGCCATTTTTCTAAGTATCATCCCACCATCATTTTTCCATTGTTTAAAAATGCAGGGAAATTTTGCAAGTTAGCATTATAATTAGTAGCTGGAGGGTACTTTTTTTTTTTTGTTTGTCGGGTCAGTGTGGATGGGTTGGTCAGGCCATCTGTCAATTCACTGGTTTGTTTTTATTATCCCCAGAGAGGAGAAGTGGGCATTTGTTTGGCAGGTGAAAAGTGCGGATTCTGTTTCAGAGAATGAAACAGGATCCGCATGGTCATCTCATTCCTTTAAGAGTCCTTTGCTTCATCAGCTGGGATTCCACCATGTTTCTATATACTCCTCTATGCGTGGGCACAGGTACCTGGCTTGTTCCAAGAAGTATGCCGCAGAGATTTTCAATTAACCACTACGTTGAAAATTATTTGCAGGTGTTCAGCGTTTCACCATAATTGTGATAACGTTTGTTTGTGCCTCCTGAAACCCAAGAAGGCTGCGACGGACATAACTATGCTGAGGAGTAGCTGACTTGGTGTTCCCTATTTTTGTTAGTGGAGACTGACAAGAAGCCATTCTTCTAAGTATCATCCCACCACCATTTTTCCATTGTTTTAAAATCCAGGGAATTTTTCAAGTTAGCATTATAATTAGTAGCTGGAGGGTTCGGTTTTTTTTTTTGTGTGTGGTCGATGTTGATGGGGGGGTCAGGCCCTCTGTCAGTTTGCTGGTTAGTTTTTATTATCCCCAGAGAGGAGAAGTGGGCATGTTGTTGGCAGGTGAAAAGGGCGGATTCTGTTTCAGAGAATTAACGATGATCCCCATGGTCATCCCGTTCCTTTAATAATCCTTAACTTCATCAGCTGGAAATCCACCATGGTTCTAAATACTCCTCTTTGCGTGGGAACAGGTAACTGGCTTGTTCCAAGAAGTATGCCGCAGAGCTTTTCAATTAACCACTACGTTGAAAATTATTTGCAGGTGTTCAGCGTTTCACCATAATTGTGATAACGTTTGTTTGTGCCACCTGAAACCCAAGAAGGCTGCGACGGACATAACCATGCTGAGGAGTAGCTGACTTGGTGTTGCCTATTTTTGTTAGTGGAGACTTTCAAGGAGCCATTCTTCTAAGTATCATCCCTCCACCATTTTTCCATTGTTTTAAAATGCAGGGAAATTTTGCAAGTTAGCATTATAATTAGTAGCTGGAGGTTACGTATTTTTTTTTTCTGTGGTCGATGTGGATGGGGGGGGGGTCAGGCCCTCTGTCAGTTCGCTGGTTAGTTTTTAATATCCCCAGAGAGGAGAAGTGGGCATGTGTTTGGCAGGTGAAAAGGGCGGATTCTGTTTCAGAGAATTAACGATGATCCCCATGGTCATCCCGTTCCTTTAATAATCCTTTACTTCATCAGCTGGAAATCCTCCATGGTTCTATATACTCCTCTTTGCGTGGGAACAGGTAACTGGCTTGTTCCAAGAAGTATGCCTCAGAGCTTTTCAATTAACCAGTATGTTGAAAATCCTTTGCAGGTTTTCAGCGTTTCACCATAATTGTGATAACGTGTGTATGTGCCTACTGAAACCAAATATGGCTGCTACGGACATAACTATGCTGAGGCGTAGCTGACTTGGTGTTGCCAATTTTTGTCAGTGGAGACTGACAAGAAGCCATTCTTCTAAGTATCATCCCACCATCATTTCTCCATTGTTTAAAAATGGAGGGAAATTTTGCAAATTGGCATTATAATAAGTAGCTGGAGGGTACTTTTTTTTTTTGTGGGGTTGGTCAGGATGGGTGTTCAGGCCCTCTGTCAGATCGCTGGTTTGTTTTTATTATGCCCAGAGAAGAGTAGTGGGCATGTGTTTGGCAGGTGAAAAGTGCGGATTCTGTTTCAGAGAATGAAACACGATCCGCATGGTCATGTCATTCCTTTAAGAGTCCTTTGCTTCATCAGCTGGGATTCCACCATGTTTCTATATACTCCTCTATGCGTGGGCACAGGTACCTGGCTTGTTCCAAGAAGTATGCCGCAGAGATTTTCAATTAACCACTACGTTGAAAATTATTTGCAGGTGTTCAGCGTTTCACCATAATTTTGATAACGTTTGTATGTGCCTCCTGAAACCCAAGAAGGCTGCGACGGACATAACTATGCCGAGGAGTAGCTGACTTGGTGTTGCCTATTTTTGTTAGTGAAGACAGACAAGAAGCCATTCTTCTAAGTATCATCCCACCACCATTTTTGCATTGTTTTAAAATGCAGGGAAATTTTGCAAGTTAGCATTATAATTAGTAGCTGGAGGGTACGGTTTTTATTTTTTTGTGTGGTCGATGTCGATGGGGGGGTCAGGCCCTGTGTCAGTTCGCTGGTTAGTTTTTATTATCCCCAGAGAGGAGAAGTGGGCATGTGTTTGGCAGGTGAAAAAGGCGGATTCTGTTTCAGAGAATTAACGGTGATCCCCATGGTCATTCCGTTCCTTTAATAATCCTTTACTTCATCAGCTGGAAATCCACCATGGTTCTATATACTCCTCTTTGCATGGGAACAGGTAATTGGCTTGTTCCAAGAAGCATGCCGCAGAGCTTTTAAATTAACCACTACGTTGAAAATTATTTGCAGGTGTTCAGCGTTTCACCATAATTGTGATAACGTTTGTTTGTGCCTCCTGAAACCCAAGATGTCTGCCATGAACATAACGATGCTGAGGCATAGCTGATTTGGTTTTGCCTATTTTTATAAGTGCAGACTGACAAGAATCCATTCTTCTAAGTATCATCTCACCATCATTTTTCCATTGTTTAAAAATGCAGGAAAATTTTGCAAGTTAGCATTATAATTAGTAGCTGGAGGCTACGGTGTTTTTTTTTCTTTTCCTGTGGCGTTGGTGTGGATGTGTTGGTCAGGCCCTCTGTCAGTTCGCTGGTTTGTTTTTATTATCCTCAGAGAGGAGAAGTGGGTATTAGTATGGCAGGTGAAAACTGCGGATCTGTTTCAGAGAATTAAACAGGATCCGCATGGTCATCCCGTTCCTGTAATAATCCTTTACTTCATCAGCTGGAAATCCACCATGGTTCTATATACTCCTCTTTGCGTGGGAACAGGTAACTGGCTTGTTCCAAGAAGTATGCCACAGAGCTTTTCAATTAACCACTACGTTGAAAATCCTTTGCAGGTTTTCAGTGTTTCACCATAATTGTGATAACGTTTGTTTGTGCCTCCTGAACCCAATATGGCTGCGACGGACATAACTATGCTGAGGAGTAGCTTACTTGGTGTTGCCTATTTTTGTTAGTGGAGACTGACAAGAAGCCATTCTTCTAAGTATCATCCCACCACCATTTTTCCATTGTTTTAAAATGCAGGGAAATTTTGCAAGTTAGCATTATAATTAGTAGCTGGAGGGTACGGCTTTTTTTTGTGTGTGGTCGATGTGGATGGGGGGGGTCAGGCCCTCTGTCAGTTCGCCGGTTAGTTTTTATTTTCCCTAGAGAGGAGAAGTGGGCATGTGTTTGGCAGGTGAAAAGGGCGGATTCTGTTTCAGAGAATTAACGATGATCCCCATGGTCATCCCGTTCCTTTAATAATCCTTTACTTCATCAGCTGGAAATCCACCATGGTTCTATATACTCCTCTTTGCGTGGGAACAGGTAACTGGCTTGTTCCAAGAAGTATGCCGCAGAGCTTTTCAATTAACCACTACGTTGAGAATTATTTGCAGGTGTTCAGCGTTTCACCATAATTGTGATAACGTTTGTTTGTGCCTCCTGAAACCCAAGATGGCTGCCACGAACACACCAATGCTGAGGCGTAGCTTACTTGGTTTTGCCTATTTTTGTTAGTGGAGACTGACAAGAATCCGTTCTTCTAAGTATCATCTCACCATCATTTTTCCATTGTTTAAAAATGCAGGAAAATTTTGCAAGTTAGCATTCTAATTAGTAGCTGGAGGCTTCGTTGTTGTTTTTTTTTTTTTTCCTGTGGGATCGGTGTGGATGTGTTGGTCAGAACCTCTGTCAGTTGGCTGGTTTGTTTTTATTATCCCCAGAGAGGAGAAGTGGGCATCTGTTTGGCAGGTGAAAAGTTCGGATTCTGTTTCAGAGAATGAAACAGGATCCGCATGCTGATCCCGTTCCTTTAGGAAAGTTTTGCTTCATAAGCTGGGAATCCACCATGGTTCTGTATACTCCTCTATGTGTGGGCACAGGTAACTGGCTTGTTCCAAGAAGTATTCCGCAGAGCTTTTCAATTAACCAGTATGTTGAAAATCCTTTGCAGGTTTTCAGCGTTTCACCATAATTGTGATAACGTGTGTATGTGCCTACTGAAACCAAATATGGCTGCTACGGACATAACTATGCCGAGGCGTAGCTGACTTGGTGTTCCCTATTTTTGTCAGTGGAGACTGACAAGAAGCCATTCTTCTAAGTATCATCCCACCATCATTTCTCCATTGTTTAAAAATGCAGGGAAATTTTGCAAATTGGCATTATAATTAGTAGCTGGAGGGTCCTTTTTTTTTTGTGGGGTCGGTCAGGATGGGTGTTCAGGCCCTCTGTCAGATCGCTGGTTTGTTTTTATTATCCCCAGAGAAGAGTAGTGGGCATGTGTTTGGCAGGTGAAAAGTGAGGATTCTGTTTCAGAGAATTAAACAGGATCCGCATGGTCATCTCATTCCTTTAAGAATCCTTTGCTTCATTAGCTGAGATTCCACCATGTTTCTATATACTCCTCTATGCGTCGGCACAGGTACCTGGCTTCTTCCAAGAAGTATGCTGGAGAGTTTTCAAATTAACCAGTACGTTGAAAATTATTTGCAGATTTTCAGCGTTTCACCATAATTTTGATAACGTTTGTATGTGCCTCTTGAAACCCAAGAAGGCTGCGACGGACATAACTATGCTGAGGAGTAGCTGACTTGGTGTTGCCTATTTTTGTTAGTGGAGACAGAGAAGAAGCCATTCTTCTAAGTATCATCCCACCACCATTTTACCATTGTTTTAAAATGCAGGGAAATTTTGCAGTTAGCATTATAATTAGTAGCTGGAGGGTACGTTTTTTTTGTGTGTGTGTGGTCGATGTGGATGGGGGGTCAGGCCCTCTGTCAGTTCGCTGGTTAGTTTTGATTATCCCCAGAGAGGAGAAGTGGGCATGTGTTTGGCAGGTGAAAAGGGCGGATTCTGTTTCAGAGAATTAACGATGATCCCCATGGTCATCCCGTTCCTTTAATAATCCTTTACTTCTTCAGCTGGAAATCCACCATGGTTCTATATACTCCTCTTTGCGTGGGAACAGGTAACTGGCTTGTTCCAAGAAGTATGCCGCAGAGCTTTTCAATTAACCACTACGTTGAAAATTATTTGCAGGTGTTCAGCGTTTCACCATAATTGTGATAACGTTTGTTTGTGCCTCCTGAAACCCAAGAAGGCTGCGACAGACATAACTATGCTGAGGAATAGCTGACTTGGTGTTGCCTATTTTTGTTAGTGGAGACTGACAAGAAGCCATTCTTCTTAGTATCATCCCACCAGCATTTTTCCATCGTTTTAAAATGCAGGGAAATTTTGCAAGTTAGCATTATAATTAGTAGCTGGAGGGTACGGTTTTTTTTTTTTATGTGTGTGGTCGATGTGGATGGGGGGGTCAGGCCCTCTGTCAGTTGGCTGGTTTGTTTTTATTATCCCCAGAGAGGAGAAGTGGGCATGTGTTTGGCAGGTGAAAAGGGCGGATTCTGTTTCAGAGAATTAACGATGATCCCCATGGTCATCCCGTTTCTTTAATAATCCTTTACTTCCTCAGCTGGAAATCCACCATGGTTCTATATACTCCTCTTTGCGTGGGCACAGGTAACTGGCTTGTTCCAAAAGTATGCCGCAGGGCTTTTCAATTAACCAGTACGTTGAAAATATTTGCAGTTGTTCAGCGTTTCACCATGATTGTGATAACGTTTGTTTGTGCCTCCTGAAACCCAAGAAGGCTGCGACGGACATAAGTATGCTGAGGAGTAGCTGACTTGGTGTTGCCTATTTTTGTTAGTGGAGACAGACAAGAAGCCATTCTTCTAAGTATCATCCCACCACCATTTTACCATTGTTTTAAAATGCAGGGAAATTTTGCAGTTAGCATTATAATTAGTAGCTGGAGGGTACGTTTTTTTTGTGTGTGTGTGGTCGATGTGGATGGGGGGTCAGGCCCTCTGTCAGTTCGCTGGTTAGTTTTGATTATCCCCAGAGAGGAGAAGTGGGCATGTGTTTGGCAGGTGAAAAGGGCGGATTCTGTTTCAGAGAATTAACGATGATCCCCATGGTCATCCCGTTCCTTTAATAATCCTTTACTTCTTCAGCTGGAAATCCACCATGGTTCTATATACTCCTCTTTGCGTGGGAACAGGTAACTGGCTTGTTCCAAGAAGTATGCCGCAGAGCTTTTCAATTAACCACTACGTTGAAAATTATTTGCAGGTGTTCAGCGTTTCACCATAATTGTGATAACGTTTGTTTGTGCCTCCTGAAACCCAAGAAGGCTGCGACAGACATAACTATGCTGAGGAATAGCTGACTTGGTGTTGCCTATTTTTGTTAGTGGAGACTGACAAGAAGCCATTCTTCTTAGTATCATCCCACCAGCATTTTTCCATCGTTTTAAAATGCAGGGAAATTTTGCAAGTTAGCATTATAATTAGTAGCTGGAGGGTACGGTTTTTTTTTTTTATGTGTGTGGTCGATGTGGATGGGGGGGTCAGGCCCTCTGTCAGTTCGCTGGTTAGTTTTTATTATCCCCAGAGAGGAGAAGTGGGCATGTGTTTGGCAGGTGAAAAGGGCGGATTCTGTTTCAGAGAATTAACGATGATCCCCATGGTCATCCCGTTTCTTTAATAATCCTTTACTTCCTCAGCTGGAAATCCACCATGGTTCTATATACTCCTCTTTGCGTGGGCACAGGTAACTGGCTTGTTCCAAAAGTATGCCGCAGGGCTTTTCAATTAACCAGTACGTTGAAAATATTAGCAGTTGTTCAGCGTTTCACCATGATTGTGATAACGTTTGTTTGTGCCTCCTGAAACCCAAGAAGGCTGCGACGGACATAAGTATGCTGAGGAGTAGCTGACTTGGTGTTGCCTATTTTTGTTAGTGGAGACAGACAAGAAGCCATTCTTCTAAGTATCATCCCACCACCATTTTTCCATTGTTTTAAAATGCAGGGAAATTTTACAAGTTAGCATTATAATTAGTAGCTGGAGGGTACGGTTTTTTTGTGTGTGTGTGGTCGATGTGGATGGGTGGGGTAAGGCCCTCTGTCAGTTCGCTGGTTAGTTTTTATTATCCCCAGAGAGGAGAAGTGGGCATGTGTTTGGCAGGTGAAAAGGGCGATTCTGTTTCAGAGAATTAACGATGATCCCCATGGTCATCCCGTTCCTTTAATAATCCTTTTCTTCATCAGCTGGACATCCACCATGGTTCTATATACTCCTCTTTGCGTGGGAACAGGTAACTGGCTTGTCCAGGAAGTATGCCGCAGAGCTTTTCAATTAACCACTACGTTGAAAATTATTTGCACGTGTTCAGCTTTTCACCATAATTGTGATAACGTTTGTTTGTGCCTCCTGAAACCCAAGATGGCTGTCACGAACATAACGATGCTGAGGCGTAGCTGACTTGGTTTTGCCTATTTTTGTTAGTGGAGACTGACAAGAATCCATTCTTCTAAGTATCGTCTCACCATCATTTTTCCATTATTTAAAAATGCAGGAAAATTTTGCAAGTTAGCATTATAATTAGTAGCTGGAGGCTACGGTGTTTTTTTTTTTTTTTTTTCCTGTGGGGTCGGTGTGGGTGTGTTTGTCAGGCCCTCTGTCAGTTCGCTGGTTTGTTTTTAATATCCCCAGAGAGGAGAAGTGGGTATTAGTATAGCAGGTGCAAACTGCGGATCTGTTTCAGAGAATTAAACAGGATCCGCATGGTAATCCCATTCATTTAAGAATCCTTTGCTTCATGAGCTGGGAATCTACCATGGTTCTATATACTTCTCTATGCGTGGGCACAGGAAACTGGCTTGTTCCAAGAAGTATGCCTCAGAGCTTTTCAATTAACCAGTATGTTGAAAATCCTTTGCAGGTTTTCAGCGTTTCACCATAATTGTGATAAGGTGTGTATGTGCCTACTGAAACCAAATGTGGCTGCTACGGACATAACTATGCTGAGGCGTAGCTGACTTGGTGTTGCCTATTTTTGTCAGTGGAGACTGTCAAGAAGCCATTTTTCTAAGTATCATCCCACCATCGTTTCTCCATTGTTTAAAAATGCAGGGAAATTTTGCAAAGTGGCATTATAATTAGTAGCTGGAGGGTACTTTTTTTTTTTGTGGGGTCGGTCAGGATGGGTGTGCAGGCCCTCTGTGAGATCGCTGGTTTTTTTTTTTTTTTTATTTTTTATTTTTTATTTATTTTTTTTTTTTGAGACAGAGTCTCACTCTGTTGCCCAGGCTAGAGTGAGTGCTGTGGCGTCAGCCTAGCTCACAGCAACCTCAAACTCCTGAGCTCAAGCGATCCTCCTGTCTCAGCCTCCCGAGTAGCTGGGACTACAGGCATGGGCCACCATGCCCAGCTAATTTTTTCTATATATATATTTTTTTAGCTGTCCATATAATTTCTTTCTATTTTTTTAGTAGAGGTGGGGTCTCGCTCTTGCTCAGGCTGGTCTCGAACTCCTGAGCTCAAACGATCCGCCCACCTCGGCCTCTCAGGATGGGTGTTCAGGCCCTCTGTCAGATCGCTGGTTTGTTTTTATTATCCCCAGAGAAGAGTAGTGGGCATGTGTTTGGCAGGTGAAAAGTGCGGATTCTGTTTCAGAGAATTAAACAGGATCCGCATGGTCATCTCACTCCTTTAAGAATCCTTTGCTTCATCAGCTGGGATTCCACCATGTTTCTATGTACTCCTCTATGCGTGGGCACAGGTACCTGGCTTGTTCCAAGAAGTATGCTGCAGAGTTTTCAAATTAACCAGTACGTTGAAAATTATTTGCAGATGTTCAGTGTTTCACCATAATTGTGATAACGTTTGTTTGTGCCTCCTGAACCCCAAGAAGGCTGTGACGGACATAACTATGCTGAGGCGTAGCTGACTTGGTTTTGCCTATTTTTGTTAGTGGAGACTGACAAGAATCCATTCTTCTAAGTATCATCTCACCATCATTTTTCCATTGTTTTAAAATGCAGGAAAATTTGCAAGTTAGCATTATAATTAGTAGCTGGAGGCTAGGGTGTTTTTTTTTTTTTTTTTCCCCTGTGGGGTCGGTGTGGATGTGTTGGTCAGGCCCTGTGTCAGTTCGCTGGTTTGTTTTTATTATCCCCAGAGAGGAGAAGTGGGTATTAGTATGGCAGGTGAAAACTGCGGATCTGTTTCAGAAAATAAAACAGGATCCGCATGGTAATCCCGTTCCTTTAAGAATCCTTTCCTTCATGAGCTGGGAATCCACCATGGTTCTATATACTTCTCTATGCGTGGACACAGGAAACTGGCTTGTTCCAAGAAGTATGCCTCAGAGCTTGTCAATTAACCAGTATGTTGAAAATCCTTTGCAGGTTTTCAGCGTTTCACCATAATTGTGGTAACGTGTGTATGTGCCTACTGAAACCAAATATGGCTGCTACGGACATAACTATGCCCAGGCGTAGCTGACTTCGTGTTGCCTATTTTTGTCAGTGGAGACTGACAAGAAGCCATTCTTCTAAGTATCATCCCACCATCATTTTTCCATTGTTTAAAAATGCAGGGAAATTTTGCAAATTGGCATTATAATTAGGAGCTGGAGGGTACATTTTTTTTTGTGGGGTCGGTCAGGATGGGTGTTCAGGCCCTCTGTCAGATCGCTGGTTTGTTTTTATTATCCCCAGAGAAGAGTAGTGGGCATGTGTTTGGCAGGTGAAAAGTGCGGATTCTGTTTCAGAGAATTAAACAGGATCCGCATGGTCATCTCATTCCTTTAAGAATCCTTTGCTTCATCAGCTGGGATTCCACCATGTTTCTATACACTCCTCTATGCGTGGGCACAGGTACCTGGCTTGTTCCAAGAAGTATGCTGGAGAGTTTTCAAATTAACCAGTACGTTGAAAATTATTTGCAGGTTTTCAGCGTTTCACCATAATTTTGATAACGTTTGTATGTGCCTCCTGAAACCCAAGAAGGCTGCGATGGACATAACTATGCTGAGGAGTAGCTGACTTGGTGTTCCCTATTTTTGTTAGTGGAGACAGACAAGAAGCCATTCTTCTAAGTATCATCCCACCACCATTTTCCAGTGTTTTAAAAGGCAGGGAAATTTTGCAAGTTAGCATTGTAATTAGTAGCTGGAGGGTACGGTTTTTTTTTTGTGTGTGGTCGGTGTGGATTGGGGGGGTCAGGCCCTCTGTCAGTTCGCTGGTTAGTTTTTATTATCCCCTGAGAGGAGAAGTGGGCATGTGTTTGGCAGGTGAAAAGGGCGGATTCTGTTTCAGAGAATTAACGATGATCCCCATGCTCATCCCGTTCCTTTAATAATCATTTACTTGATCAGCTGGAAATCCACCATGGTTCTATGTACTCCTCTTTGCGTGGGAACAGGTAACTGGCTTGTTCCAAGAAGTATGCCGCAGAACTTTTCAAATAAGCAGTACGTTGAAAATTATATGCAGGTTTTCAGCGTTTCACCATAATTTTTATAACGTTTGTATGTGTCTCCTGAAACCCAATATGGCTGCCACGGACATAAGTATGCTGAGGCGTAGCTGACTTGGTGTTGCCTATTTTTGTTAGTGGAGACTGACAAGAAGCCATTCTTCTAAGTATCATCCCACCATCATTTTTCCATTGTTTAAAAATGCAGGGAAATTTTGCAAGTTATCATTATAATTAGTAGCTGGAGGGTACTTTTTTTTTTTTTTTGTGGGGTCAGTGTGGATGGGTTGGTCAGGCCATCTGTCAATTCACTGGTTTGTTTTTATTATCCCCAGAGAGGAGAAGTGGGCATGTGTTTGGCAGGTGAAAAGTGCGGATTCTGTTTCAGAGAATTAAACAGGATCCGCATGGTCATCTTATTCCTTTAAGAATCCTTTGCTTCATCAGCTGGGATTCCACCATGTTTCTATATACTCCTCTATGCGTGGGCACAGGTACCTGGCTTGTTCCAAGAAGTATGCTGGAGAGTTTTCAAATTAACCAGTATGTTGAAAATTATTTGCAGGTTTTCAGCGTTTCACCGTAATTTTGCTAACATTTGTATGTGCCTCCTGAAACCCAAGAAGGCTGCGACGGACATAACTATGCTGATGAGTAGCTGACTTGGTGTCGCCTATTTTTGTTAGTGGAGACAGACAAGAAGCCATTCTTCTAAGTATCATCCCACCACCATTTTTCCATTGTTTTAAAATGAAGAGAAATTTTGCAAGTTAGCATTATAATTAGTAGCTGGAGGGTACGGTTTTTTTTTTTGTGTGGTCGATGTGGATTTGGGGGTCAGGCCCTCTGTCAGTTCGCTGGTTAGTTTTTATTATCCCCAGAGAGGAGAAGTGGGCATGTGTTTGGCAGGTGAAAAGGGCGGATTCTGTTTCAGAGAATTGACGATGATCCCCATGGTCATCCCGTTCCTTTAATAATCCTTTACTTCATGAGCTGCAAATCCACCATGGTTCTATATACTCCTCTTTGAGTGGGAACAGGTAACTGGCTTGTTCCAAGAAGTATGCCGCAGAGCTTTTCAATTAACCACTACGTTGAAAATTATTTGCAGGTGTTCAGCGTTTCACCATAATTGTGATAACGTTTGTTTGTGCCTCCTGAAACCCAAGAAGGCTGCGACGGACATAACTATGCTGAGGAGTAGCTGACTAGGTGTTGCCTATTTTTATTAGTGGAGACAGACAAGAAGCCATTCTTCTAAGTATCATCCCACCACCATTTTTCCATTGTTTTAAAAGGCAGGTAAATTTTGCCAGTTAACATTATAATTAGTAGCTGGAGGGTACGGTTTTTATTTTTTTTTGTGGTCGATGTGGATGGGGGGGTCAGGCCCTCTGTCAGTTCGCTGGTTCGTTTTTATTATACCCAGAGAGGAGAAGTGGGCATGTGTTTGGCAGGTGAAAAGGGCGGATTCTGTTTCAGAGAATTGACGATGATCCCCATGGTCACCCCGTTCCTTTAATAATCCTTTACTTCATGAGCTGGAAATCCACCATGGTTCTATATACTCCTCTTTGAGTGGGAACAGGTAACTGGCTTGTTCCAAGAAGTATGCCGCAGAGCTTTTCAATTAACCACTACGTTGAAAATTATTTGCAGGTGTTCAGCGTTTCACCATAATTGTGATAACGTTTGTGTGTGCCTCCTGAAACCCAAGAAGGCTGCGAGAGACATAACTATGGTGAGGAGTAGCTGACTTGGTGTTGCCTATTTTTGTTAGTGGAGACTGACAAGAAGCCATTCTTCTAAGTATCATCCCACCACCATATTTCCATTGTTTTAAAATGCAGGGAAATTTTGCAAGTTAGCATTATAATTAGTAGCTGGAGGGTACGGTTTTTTTTGTGTGTGTGGTCAATGTTGATTTGGGGTTCAGGCCCTCTGTCAGTTCGCTGGTTAGTTTTTATTATCCCCAGAGAGGAGAAGTGGGCATGTGTTTGGCAGGTGAAAAGGGCGGATTCTGTTTCAGAGAATTAACGATGATCCCCATGGTCATCCCGTTCCTTTAATACTCCTTTACTTCATGAGCTGCAAATCCACCATGGTTCTATATACTCCTCATTGAGTGGGAACAGGTAACTGCCTTGTTCCAAGAAGTATGCCGCAGAGCTTTTGAATTAACCACTACGTTGAAAATTATTTGCAGGTGTTCAGCGTTTAACCCTAACCAGAACCCCTAAAGATAATCCTGAACCCTATCCCTAACCCCAGCAGTAAACTTTAACCCTAAACCTAAGCCCAACCCGTAACCCTAATCCTATCCTTTTACCCTAAAACTAACCCCTAAACCTAACCCCTGTACCTCACCCTAACTCTAACCTCAATCCTAATTCTAACCATACCCCTTCATAAAACACTAACTCCTAACCGCTAACCCTAACATTAACCAAAAACCCTAATCACTAATCCCTAACCCTAACGCTTAACCTTTACCCTAACCGTTAACCCTCACCCTAAATCTTAACACTGACCCTAACCTTAACCTTTTACTCTAAGCCTAACCCTTAAGCCTACAGTAAGGAAGACCCTTAATACTAATGGGATCCCTTATCCCTAACCCTAACACTACAGCTAAAAATAACCATAACCTTTGATCCTTAAACCTAACCCCTAACACTTACTTTAACCCCAAACCCTAACCCTAATCCTAAGCATTAAATCTAACCCTATCTCTTAACCCTAACGCTAGCCCTTACCCTAACGCCTAGAACTAACCCTAAATCTAACCTACCGCCTAATCCTAACCTTAAGCCCTAATGCTAACTCTAACCCTGAACCCTAAACCTACCCGTAACACTTAACACTAACCCTATCCGTGAACCTTAACCCTGACCCTAACCATTACCCGCACCCAAGCATTTAACCCTGACCCTATCCCTAATCCTTAATGCTAACCCTAACACTAAACCCTAACCCTAAGCCCAACACTTAACCCTAATCCTATCCCTTAACCCTAACCCTAACCCTAACCCTAATGCTAACCCCTAAACGTAACCCTAACCGTGACCAGTAAACCTAACCCTAACCTCTAACACAAACCTTAGCACATAACTCTAACCCTAAAACTAACCCTAACCTTAACCCTAAACCCTAACTCTTAACCTTAACCCTAAGCGTTAACTCTCACACTAACCTTTAATCCTAACCCTAATCCTAATCTTCAACCGTAAACCTAACACTTAACTCTAAACCTGTACCAAACCCTAACCCCTCATCTTAACCCTAACCGTAAACCTCAACCCTAAACCAAAGTGTAACCGTTAAACCTAAGAGTAACCTTTAACCCTAACCCTAATCCCTAACCCTAAGCCCTCACCCTAACACTAAACTTCATCCTTAACTCTAACCAGAATCCTAACCCTAAATCTAATTCTCAGACTTCTTGCTTTCTTAGAGTTTAGAAAGCCTGCAATCCTCCCATGCCATGCGTGAAAGGAGGCTCTACCACTGTGTCCTGCATGAAACCCACGAGCCCATACCCAGAATATGATAGAGTGGGTTCCCGGGTACAATCCCAGCCCCCTAAACTCCCCCCGCCCGCGTAATGCAGACAGGGCTCGTGCGCTAAGCATAAACAATACTTTTAACAGATAACTCAAACCCTGAACATAACACCCAACCCTGTTCCTATTTCTCCCCTTAACACGTAAACCTCACCGTGCGCCTAACTGTAACCTCTTATCCTAACGTTCATGCATAACCCATTTCCTGAGAACAACCCCTATCCCATAATTCTAACCCTATCTCCTAGTCATCACTGTGACACCTAATCCCTAACCCTAATTCTAAACCGCTAACCCTAACCGGAACCCTACCTACAACCCTAACACTGACAGTAACCCTTACTTCTAACCCCAACGCTATGCCTAACAAAAACCCTAACCCTTGACCCTAACCCTTCACCCTAACCCCTAATCCTTACCCTAACCCTTAACCCTAATCCTAATCCTAACCATTAAACCTAACCCTAGCTCTTAAAGCTAACCCTAAACCTTACCCTCACGACTAGACCTAACCCTGACACTAACCTAACACCTAACGCTAACCAGAACCCCTAAAGCTAACCCTGAACCCTATCCCTAACCCTACCAGTAAACTTTAACCCTAAACCTAAGCCCAACCCGTAACCCTAATGCTATCCTTTTACCCTAAAACTAACCCCTAAACCTAACCCCTATACCTCACCCTAACTCTAACCCCAATCCTAATTCTAACCATACCCCTTCATAAAACACGAACTCCTAACCTCTAACCCTAACACTAACCAAAAACCCTAATCGCTAATTCCGAACCCTAACGCTTAACCTTTACCCTAACGGTTAACCCTCACCCTAAATCTTAACACTGACCCTAACCTTAACCTTTAACTCTAAGCCTAACCCTTAACCCTACAGTAAGGAAGACCCTTAATGCTAATGGGATCCCTTTTCCCTAACCCTAACACTACAGCTAAAAATAACCCTAACCTTTGATCCTTAAACCTAACCCCTAACACTTGCTTTAACCCCAAACCCTAACCCTAATCCTAAGCATTAAACCTAACCCTATCTCTTAACCCTAACCCTAGCCCTTACCCTAACGTCTAGTTCTAACCCTAAATCTAACCTCCCGCCTAATCCTAACCTTAAGTCCTAATGCTAACGCTAACCCTGAACCTTAAACCTACCCGTAACCCTTAACACTAACCCTATCCATGAACTTTAACCCTGACCCTAACCATTACCCGAACCCAAGCATTTAACCCTGACCCTAAACCTAATCCTTAATGATAACCCTAACACTAAACCTTAAGCCTAAGCCCAACACTTAACCCTAATCCTATCCCTTAACCCTAACCCTAACCCTAACCCTAATGCTAACCCCTAAACGTAACCCTAACCGTGAACAGTAAACCTAACCCTAACCTCTAACACAAACCATAGCACATAACTCTAAACCTAAAACTAACCCTAACCCTAATCCTAATCCTAAACCCTAACTCTTAACCTTAACACTAAGCGTTAACTCTCACGCTAACCTTTAATCCTAACCCTAATCCTAATCTTCAACCCTAAACCTAACACTTAATCCTAACCCTGTACCAAACCCTAACCCCTCATCTTAACCGTAAACTTAAACCTCAACCCTAAACCAAAGTGTAACCGTTAAATCTAAGAGTAACCTTTAACCCTAACCGTAATCTCTAAGCCTAAGCCCTCACCCTAACACTAAACTTCATCCTTAACCCTAACCATAACCCTAACCCTAAATCTAATTCTCAGACTTCTTGCTTTCTTAGAGTTTAGAAAGCCTGCAATCCTCCCACGCCATGTGTGAAATGAGGCTCTGCCACAGTGTCCTGCATGAAACCCAGTGGCCCATACACTGCGTGCAGTAGAGTGGGTTCCCAGCGACCATCACAGACACCTAACTTTGCCTCCTAGGGCATACAGGGCCCGTGCCCTAAGCATAAACCCTACCCCTCACCCATAAGCCTAACCCACAACATAACACCTAACCCTGATCCTACTGCTCACCTTAACAGGTAAACCTCACCATAACCCTAACTTTAACCCCATATCTTAACGTTAATGCATGACACCCTGAGAACAAGCCCTATACCGTCATTATAACCCTGCCTCCTAGCTATAACCGTAACACCTAATCCCTAATTCTGAAGCGCCAACCCTAACCTTAACCCGACCAACAACACTAACACTAACCCTAACCCCTTACCCTAACCCTACGCCTAAAAGTAACCCTAACCGTTGATCCTTCATCATAACCCCTAACCTTAACCGTAACCCTTAACCCTATTCCCAATCCTAACCATTAAACAGAACCCTAACTCTTAACCCTAACCCTAACCTTTACCCTAATGCCTAGAGATCTAACCCCAACACTGACCTACAGTTAACACTAACCCCAACCCCTAATGCTAACCTTAAACCTGAACCAAGCTCCTAACCCTTAACCCTAACACTATCCCTAACCCCTAAGCCTAACCCCAACTGTTAACCCTCTAACCCTCACCCTGAATCCTAACCCTATCCCTTAACCCTAACCCCTAACCCTAACGCTAACTCCAACCCTAAACCTTACCCTGGCCCCCTAACCCAGACTTAACACCTTACCCCTAACACTAACTCTAACCCTAACCACTAATCCCTAGCACCTAACCCTGACTCGAAACCTAACCCCTAACACGAAAAACCCTAACCCCAACCCCAACCCTAATTCTCACACTACTTCCATTCCCAGAGTGAAGCAAGCCTACAATACAGCCATGCCATGTGTGAGATGAGGCTCCGCCTGAGTCCTGCATGGAGGTCCTGTCCCAAGGCCCAGGGAATGATGTTGTGCTTTCGTGGTGATTCCGACCGCACCCCTCTCACCGTAGATTAACCAGGTCCTGTGCCCTGAAACTGACCGCTAAAGCTAAGCCCTACCACCAACGCTAACCCCTGACCCTGAACCTAAGCCCCGAGCCTAAAGCCCAACATTAACTCTAGACCCCTACCCTAAACCTAATCCCTAACCCTAAAGCTAACCCCTAAACCCAACCCTAACCGTGAACAGTAAACCTAACCCTAACCCCTAACACAAACCATAGCACATAACTCTAACCCTAAATCTAACCCTAAGCCTAACCGTAAACCCTAACTCTTAACCTTAACCCTAAGCGTTAACTCTCACGCTAACCTTTAATCCTAACCCTAATCCTAATCTTCAACCCTAAACCTAACACTTAACCCTAAACGTCTACCAAACCCTAACCCCTCATCTTAACCCTAACCGTAAACCTCAACCCTAAACCGAACTGTAACCGTTAAACCTAAGAGTAACCTTTAACCCTAACCCTAATCCCTAACCTTAAGCCCTCACCCTAACACTAAACTTCATCCTTAACCCTAACCATAATCCTAACCCTAAATCTAATTCTCAGACTTCTTGCTTTCTTAGAGTTTAGAAAGCCTGCAATCCTCCCATGCCATGTGTGAAAGGAGGCTCTACCACTGTGTCCTGCATGAAACCCACGGGCCCATACCCAGAGTATGATAGAGTAGGTTCCCGGGTACAATCCCAGCCCCCTAAACTCCCCCCGCCCGCCTAATGCAGACAGGGCCCGTGCGCTAAGCATAAACAATACCTTTAACAGATAACCCTAACCCTGAACATAACACCCAACCCTGTTCCTGTTTCTCCCCTTAACACGTGAACCTCACCGTGAGCCTAACTTTAACCTCTTATCCTAACGTTAATGCATAACCCATTCCCTGAGAACAACCCCTACCCCATAATTCTAACCCTATCTCCTAGTCATCACTGTGACACCTAATCCCTAACCCTAATTCTAAACCGCTAACCCTAACCGGAACCCTACCTACAACCCTAACACTGACAGTAACCCTTACATCTAACCCCAACGCTATGCGTAACAGAAACCCTAACCCTTCACCCAAACCCCTAAGCCTTACGCTAACCCTTAACCCTAATCCTAATCCTAACCATTAAACCTAACCCTAGCTCTTAAAGCTAACCCTAAACCTTACCCTCACGACTAGACCTAAGCCTGACACTAACCTAACACCTAACCCTAACCAGAACCCCTAAAGCTAACCCTGAACCCTATCCCTAACCCTAGCAGTAAACTTTAACCCTAAACCTAAGCCAAACCCATAACCCTAATCCTATCCTTTTACCCTAAAACTAACCCCTAAACCTAACCCCTATACCTAACCCTAACTCTAACCCCAATCCTAATTCTAACCATACCCCTTCATAAAACACGAACTCCTAACCGCTAACCCTAACACTAACCAAAAACCCTAATCGCTAATCCCTAACCCTAACGCTTAACCTTTACCCTAACCGTTAACCCTCACCCTAATTCTTAACACTGACCCTAACCTTAACCTTTAACTCTAAGCCTAACCCTTAACCCTACAGTAAGGAAGACCCTTAATGCTAATGGGATCCCTTTTCCCTAACCCTAACACTACAGCTAAAAATAACCCTAACCTTTGATCCTTAAACCTAACCCCTAACACTTACTTTAACCCCAAACCCTAACCCTAATCCTAAGCATTAAACCTAACCCTATCTCTTAACCCTAACCCTAGCCCTTACCCTAACGCTTAGATCTAATCCTAAATCTAACCTCCTGCCTAATCCTAACCCTAAGCCCTAATGCTAACACTAACCCTGAACATTAAACCTACCCGTAACCCTTAACACTAACGCTATCCGTAAACCTTAACCCTGACCCTAACCATTACCCGCACCCAAGCATTTAACCCTCACCCTACCCCTAATCCTTAATGATAACCCTAACACTAAACCCTATCCCTAAGCCAAACACTTAACCATAATACTATCCTTTAACCCTAAGCCTAACCCTAACCCCTAACGCTAAACCTAACCCTAACCGCAACCCTAACCCTCAATCTTGAAACTTACCATTAACCCTGACACTAACCCTTAACCCTAACCCTACTCCTAATCCTTATCTATAAGGCTAATACTCAAGCCTAACCCTGTGCCAAACGCTAAACCCAAACCTTAACCCTAACCCTGAATCTTAAACGTAAACCTAACTGTAACTTTTAAACCTAACACTAACATTTAACCCTAACACCTAACCCTAAGACTCCACCCTAACACTAATCTTCATCCCTAAACATTACCATAATCCTACCCCTAAATCTAATTCTCAGACTTCTTGCTTTCTCAGAGTTTAGAAAGCCTACAATCCTCCCATGCCATGAGTTAAAGGGTGCTCTGCCACTGTGTCCTGCATGAAACCCAGGAATCCACACCCAGCGTTCAATAGAGTGTGTTCCCGGGGACAATCCTATCCCCCTAACCCCCGCCCGCCGCCCAGTGCAGACATGGCCTGTACGCTAAGTATAAGCACTGCCCCTAACAGATAACCCTCACCCTGAACATAACACCTAACCATGATCCTATTCCTAAACGTAAACCATAAACCTCCCCGTAATGCTAACTTATCCCCTTAAATTAACGTTAATGCATAACACCCTGAGAAGAAGCCCTATCCCATAATTCTAATCCAAACCATAGTCATAACCATAACACCTCATCCCTATTTCTAAAATGAAAACCCTAACTTTCACCCTACCACAACCCTAGCCCTAACCCTATCCCCTAACCCTAAGCCCTCACCCTATCACTAATCTTCATCCCTAAACCGTGCCGTAATTTTAACCCTAAATCTAATTCTCAGACTTCTTGTTTTCTCAGAGTTTTGAAAGCCTACAATCCTACTAAGCCATGCATGAAAGCCGGCTTTGCCACAGTGTCCGGCATGAAACCGAGAGGCCCATACACTGCGTGGGATAGAGTGTGTTTTCAGCGACCATCACAGACTCCTAACTTCGCCTCCTAGTGCATACAGGGCCCATGCCCTAAGCATAAACCCTACCCATCACCCATAACCCTAACCCAGAACATAACACCTAACCCTGATCCTACTGCTCACCTCAACACGTAAACCTCACCGTAACCCTAAGTTCAACCCCTTATCTTAACGTTAATGCATGACACCCTGAGAACAAGCCTATACCGTAATTCTAACCCTAACTTCTAGCCATAACCATAACACCTAATCCCTAATTCTGAAACGCCAACCCTAACCTTAACCCTACCAACACTAACCCTAACCCTAACTCTTAACCATAACACTAACCTTTACCCTAATGCCTAGAGATTTAACCCCAACACTGACCTACAGTTACACTAAACCTACCCTCTAATGCTAACCTTAAACCTGAACCATAAACCTAACCCTTAACCCTAACCCTATCCCTAACCCCCTTACCCTAACTCTAACTGTTAACCCTCACCCTAACCCTCAACCCTGACCCTAACCTTAAACCTTAATCCTAACCATGCGTGAGATGAGCCTCTGCCTTTGTCCTGCATGACAGTTGAAGCCCAACACCCAGGGTACGATGAAGTGGGGACGCAGCCTTGCTCCACATCCACAGTGCCCCGTACGTTTGACAGGGCCCATGCCCTAACACACACCGTTAAACGTAAGCCCTAACCCTATCACTAAACCAAACCCTTAGTAAGCCCTGAATCTAACTCCTAACAGTAACCCTAATCCCTGACCCTTACTCTTGCCTCTCACCGTAAACCTAAACCCAACCACTAAACATAATCCTAATCTCTAACCCTAACAGTAATCCTAACCCTAATTCTAACCTAAAACCCTAACCCCTAAACCTAATCCTAGTCCCTAACACCTAACCTTACCCTAAACCCAATTCCAATTCTCAGACTTCTTCAATTCAAAAACTTAAAAAAGCCTACAATCCACCAATGCCGTGTCTGAGATGAGGGTCCGCCCCTATGTCCTGCATGACAGGCAGGCTCCAATGCCCAGGGTACTATGGAGTGGGGTCCGGGGGTCTGGAGGCTTGCTAAACTCCAGTTTGGAAGAATTGCTATAGTCATATATAGGGATGCTTACATTTACTGATAGAAAGCAACTATTGGTGTGTGATTTGTAGGCTTGCCTTACTCTAGTTTGGATGAGGAAGCTGAATCATATATAGGAATATTAGCTTTGAGTTAGAGGAAGCATCTATGGGGGGGTGCTTTTTTGGCTTGTTAAACTCTGGTTTGGAAGAAGTTCGAGAGTCTTATATAGGAACGATATCATTCTTTCAGAGAAAGCAATTATAGGGAGTTGGTTTGTAGGCTTGCTAAGCTCTAGTTTGGAGGAAGGCGAGAGTCATATATAGGAACGCTTACATTCACATAAAGCGTCTACGGGGGGACGGTTTCTAGGCTTCCTAAACTCTAGCTTGGAAAAAGAGGACAGTTATGTATAGGAACTCTCGGCGGGGGATTTGTGGCATTGCTAAAATCTTAGATTGGAAAAGTTGCGAGAGTCATACATAGGAATGTTAACATTCACTCAATGAAAGCAACTATAAGGGGTGCTTTCCAGGCTGGCTACACTCTAATTTGGAAAAAGTGCGACAGTCATATATAGGAAGGCTTATATTCACTCAGACAAAGCAATTATGTGTAGGTGTATAGTAGGCATGCTAACTCTAGTTTGGAAAATTTTGAGAGCCATGTATAGGAAAGCTTACAGTAACTTAGAGAAAGCAATGAACGGGGGTGGAGTGTAGGCTTGCTAAACTCTAGTTTGGAGGAAGTGCCATAGTCCTATATAGGAACGCTTAAATTCGTTCAGAGAAAACAGCTGTCGGGGATTGGTTTGTAGACATAACTCAAGTTTGGAAGAAGTGCGAGAGACATATATAGGAATGTTTACATTGACTCAAAGAAAGCAACTATGGGGGAGTGTTATTTTGGCATGCCAGATGCTAGTTAGGAAGAAGTACAAGACTCATATATAGGAACGCTTACATTCACACACCGAGAGCAACTACGGAGCAGTGTCAGGTAGACATGTTAAAGTCTAGCTTGGGAGAAGTTCCAGAGTCCTATATAGGAAAGGTAACAGCCACTTTGAAAAAGCAAGTCTTGGCGGGTGGTTTGTAGGCCTGCAAAACCCTGTTTTGGTTGAAGTGTGAGAGTCATATATGAGAACGCTTACATTCCCTCAGAGAAAGCAACGATGGGGTTGTTTGTAGGCTTACTAAACTGCAGTTTGGAAGAAGCACGAGAATCACATATAGGAACACATACATTTTGACGCACTGAAAGTAACTATGGGGTGGTGTTTTATAGGCATGCTAAACTCTAGTTTGGATGAAGTTTGAGAATCACATATAAGAAAGCTTACAGTCACTTAGAGAAAGCAAATCTCTGGGTGTGGAAAGTAGGCCTGCTAAACTCTATTTTGGTTGAAGTGTGAGAGTCATATATGGGAACGCTTACATTCACTCAGAGAAAACAACGTTTGGGTGGTGGTTTGTAGGGCATACTAAACTGTAGTTTGGAAGAAGTACGAGAGTCCTATATAGGAACACTTACATTCACGCAGAGAAAGCACTTATGGCGTCAGGTTTTGTAGGCATGCTAAACTGCAGTTTGGAAGAAGTTGGAGAACCTTATACAGGAATGATTACCATCACCTAGGGAAAGCAACTCTCGGGAGATTGTTTGTACACATGCTAAACTCTAATTTGGATGAAGTGTGAGAGTCAAACATGGGACCGCTTACATTCCCTCAGAGAAACAACATTGGGCTGGTTTTTGTAGGCATACTAATTAGTTTGGAAGAAGTACGAGAATGATATTTGGGAACGCTTACATTCACCCAGAGAAAGCAACTACGGGGTGGTGTTTTGTAAGCATGCTATAGTTTGGAAGAAGTTCTAAACCTGAACAGTCACTTAGAGAAAGCAACTCTTGGTGGGTGATTTTTAGGTCTGCTAAATTGTATTTTGAAAGAAGTACCAGAGTCATATATACTAATGCTTACATTCATGCAAAGAAAAAACTATGGGGTGATGTTTTGTGGGCATGTTAACCTGTAGTTTGGAAGAAGTTGGAGAGTCTTATTTAGGAAAGCTTACAGTCACCTAGAGAAAGCAACTCTCGGGAGATCCTTTCTTGGCCTGCTAAACTCTACTTTGCATCAATTGTGAGAGTCAAACATGGGAATGATTTCATTCATTCAGAGAACGCAACGTTTGGGTGGTGGTTTGTAGGCATTCTAAACTGTATTTTGGAGGAAGTACGAGAGTCATATATCTGAACGCTTACATTCAGGCATAGACAGCAACTCTGGGGTCGTATTTTGTTGGCATGCTAAACTGTGGTTTGGAAGAAGTTCGAGAGTCTTATATAGGAAAGATTACAGCGACACAGAGAAAACAGCTCTCGGAAGTTTATTGGTAGGCCTGCTAAACTCTAATTTGGATGAAATGTGAGAACGCTTGCATTCATTCACTCAGAGAAAGAAACATTATCGTGATGGTTTGAAGGCATAGTAACTGTAGTTGGGAAGAAGTAGGAGAGTCATATATATGAACGGTTACATTCACGCAGAGAAAGCAACTGTGGGGTGGCGCAGGTATGCATGTTAATCTGTAGTTTGGAGGAAGTGCGAGAGTCATATCTGGGGAAAATTACAGTCACTTAGAGAAAGGAACCATCTTGGGCTGGTTTGTAGATCTGCTAAATTCTATTTTGGAAACAGAGTGTGAGTCATATATGGGAACGCTTATGTTCACTCAGAGAAAGCAACCACGGTGTGGTGTTTTGTTGGCATGGTGTAGTTTGAAAGAAGTTGGAGATTCTTATATAGGAAAGTTTACAGTCACCTAGAGAAAGCAACTCATGGGGCGTGGTTTGTAGGCCTGCTAAACTCTAATTTAGATGAAGTGAGAGAGGCATATATATGAACGCTTATATTGATGCAGAGAAAGTAACTATGGGGTGGTGTTTTGTAGGCATGCTAAAATATAATTTGGAAGAAGTTCGAAAGCAGACAGTCACTAAGAGAAAGCAACTCTCGGCGGTTCATTTTTCAGTCTGCTAAATTGTATTTTGAAAGAAGTACCAGAGTCATATATACAAACGCTTACATTCATGCAGAGAAAGCAACTGTGGGGTGGTGTTTTCTAGGCATGCTAAACTCTAGTTTGGACGAAGTTTGAGAATCACATATAAGAAAGCTTAGAGTCACTTAGAGAAAGCAAATCTCTGGTGTGGAATGTAGGCGTGCTAAACTCTCTTTTGGTTTCAGAGTGAGAGTCATATATGGGAAGGCTTACATTCACTCAGAGAAAGCTACGATGATGTGGTGGTTTTTAGGCATACTAAACTCTAGTTTGGAAGAAGTAGGAGAATGATATATGGGAACACTTACATTCATGCAGAGAAAGCAATTATGGGGTGGATTTTTTGTAGCCATGCTAATCTCTATTTTGCAAGAAGTTAAAGAGTAATATATAGGAAAGCGTACCGTCATTTATAGAAACCAACTTTCGGGGGATGGTTTGTAGGCCTGCAAAACTCTACTTTGGAAGAAGGGGGAGAGTCATATTGGGGACTGCGTACATTCACTCAGAGAAATCAACGATGGGGTTGTGGTTTGTAGGCATACTAAACTCTAGTTTGGAAGAAGTACGAGAATCATATATAGGAACGCTTACATTCATGCAGAGAAAGCAACTATGGAGTGATGTTTGTATGCCTACTAAACTATAGTTTGGGGGATGTTCGAGAGTCATATCTGGGAAGTTTACAGTCATTTAGAGAAAGCAACTCTTGGGGGGGTGGTTCGTAGGCCTGCTAAACTCTATTTTCAATGAAGTGTTAGAATCATATACAGGAAAGCTTACATTCACTCAGAGAAAGCAACGTTGGGGTGGCCGTTTTTGAGCATACTGAACTCTACTTTGGAAGAGGTACGAGAGTCATATATAGGAACGCTTACATTAACACAGAGAAAGCAAATATGGGGTGCTGTAGTGCAGGCATGCTAAACTATAGATTGGAAGAAGTTCGAAAGCTGACAGTCATTTACAGAAAGCAACTCTTGGCGGGTGATTTTTAGGTCTGCTAAATTGTATTTTGAAAGACGTACCAGAGTCATATAGACAAACGCTTACATTCATGCAGAGAAAGAAACTATGGGGTGATGTGTTGTTGGCATGCTAAACTGCAGTTTGGAAGGAGTTCGAGAGTGTTATATAGGATAACTTACAGTCACCTAGAGAAAGCAACACTCGGGACAGCTTTGCAAGCCTGTAAACACTAATTAGCAGCAATTGTGAGAGTCAAACATGGGAACGCTTACATTCACTCAGAGAACACAACGTTTGGGTGGTGATTTGTAGGCATCATAACTGTAGTTTGGAAGAAGTAGGAGAGTCATATATATGAACGGTTACATTCACGCAGAGAAAGCAACTGATGGGTGGCGTATGTACGCATGTTAATGTATACTTTGGAGGAAGTTCGGGAGTCTTATCTGGGGAAAATTGCAGTCACTTAGAGAAAGCAACCATCGGGGGCCGTTTTGTAGATCTGCTAAATTCTATTTTGGAAGAAGAGAGAAAGTCATATGTAGGAACGCTTATGTTCACTCAGAGAAATCAACGATGGGGCAGTGTTTCGTTGGCATGCTAAACTGTAGTTTGGAAGAAGTTCGCGAGTCTTATATAAGAAAGCTTACAGTCACCTAGAGAAAGTAACTCTCGGCAGATTGTTTCTAAGCATGCTAAACTCTAATTTGCATCAATTGTGAGAGTCAAACATGGGAACGCTTACATTCACTCAGAGAACGCAACGTTTGGGTGGTGGTTTGTAAGCATTCTAAACTGTATTTTGGAGGAAGTAGGAGACTCATATATACGAATGCTTAACATTCACGCAGAGAAAGCAACTCTGGGGTCATATTTTGTTGGCATGCTAAACTGTAGTTTGGAAGAAGTTCGAGAGCCTTATATAGGAAAGATTACACTGACACAGAGAAAACAACTCTCTGTAGTTTGTTGGTAGGTCTGCTAAACTGTAATTTGGATGAAGTGTGAGAACGCTTGCATTCACTCAGAGAAAGAACTTTGTCGTGGTGGTTTGTAGGAATAACAACTGTAGTTTGAAGAAGTAGGAGAGTCATATATGAACGGTTACATTCACGCAGAGAAAGCAACTGTGGGGTGGTGTATGTAATCATCATAATCTGTAGTTTGGAGGAAGTTCAAGAGTCATATCTGGGGAAAATTAGAGTCACTTAGAGAAAGGAACCATCTTGGGCTGGTGTGTAGGTCTGCTAAATTCTATTTTGGAAAAAGAGTGAGAGTCACATATGGGAACGCTTATGTTCACCCAGAGAAATCAATGATGGGGCGCTGTATTGTTGGCATGCCAAACTGTAGTTTGGAAGAAGTTCGAGAGTCTTATATAGGAAAGTTTACAGTCACCTAGAGAAAGCAACTCACAGGAGGTGGTTTGTAGGCCGCTAAACTCTAATTTGGATGAAGTGAAAGAGGCATACATGGATATGCTTCATTCACTCAGAGAAAGGTAAGTTGGAGTGGCAGTTTTTAGGTATACTAAACTCCAGTTTGGAAGAAGTACGAGAGTCATATATATGAACGCTTATATGGATGCAGAGAAAGCAACTATGGGGTGGTGTTTTTTAGGCATGCTAAAATATAATTTGGAAGAAGTTCGAAAGCAGACAGTCACTTAGAGAAAGCAACTCTTGGCGGAGGATTTTTAGGTCTGCTAAATTGTATTTTGAAAGAAGTACCAGTGTCATATATAAGAACGCTTACATTCATGCAGAGAAAGCATCTGTGGGGTGGTGTATTGTAGGCATGCTAAAATCTAGTTTGGACGAAGTTTGAGAATCACATATAAGAAAGCTTAGAGTCACTTAGAGAAAGCAAATCTCTGGTTGTGGAATGTAGGCGTGCTAAACTCTATTGTGGTTTAAGACTGAGCATCATATATGGAAAGGGTTACATTCACTCAGAGAAAGCAACGATGGTGTGGTGGTTTGTAGGCATACTAAACTCTAGTTTGGAAGAAGTAGGAGAATGATATATGGGAACGCTTACATTCATGCAGAGAAAGCAATTATGCGGTGGATTTTTTGCACCCATGCTAATCTCTAGTTTGGAAGAAGTTATATAGGAAAGCGTACACTCATTTATAGAAACCAATTTACGGGGGATGGATGGTAGGCCTGCAAAACTCTACTTTGGAAGAAGGGGGAGAGTCATATTGGGGACCACGTACATTGACTCAGAGAAATCAAGGATGGGGTTGTGTTTTGTAGGCATACTAAACTCTAGTTTGGAGGAAGTACGAGAATCATATATAGGAACGCTTACATTCATGCAGAGAAAGCAACTATGGAGTGATGTTTGTATGCCTACTAAACTATAGTTTGGAGGATGTTCGAGAGTCATATCTGGGAAGCTTACAGTCATTTAGAGAAAGCAACTCTCTGGGGGTGGTTCGTAGGCCTGCTAAACCCTATTTTCAATGAAGTGTTAGAATCATATACAGGAACGCTTACATTCACTCAGAGAAAGCAACGTTGGGGTGGTGGTTTGTAGGTATACTAACCTGTAATTTGGAAGAAGCAAAAGAATCACATATAGAACCGCTTACATTCAGGCACTGAAAGCCACTATGGGTTCGTGTTTTTAGGCATGCTAAACTGTAGTTTGGAAGAAGTTCGAAAGCTGTCACTTAGAGAAAGAAACTCTCTGCGTGTGATTTTTAGATCTGCTAAATTGTGTTTTGAAATAAGTACCAGAATCATAGTTACAAACGGTTACATTCATGCAGAGAAAGAAACTATGGGGTGATGTTTTGTGGGCATGCTAAACTGCCCACAAAACTTCTAAGAAGTTCGAGAGTCTTATATAGGAAAGCTTACAGTCACCTAGAGAAAGCAACTCTCGGGAGATGGTTTCTAAGCCTGCTAAACTAATTTGCACCGATTGTTAAAGTCAAACATGGGAAGGTTTACATCCACTCAGAACGCAACGTTTGGGTTGTGGTTTGTGGCCATAATAACTGTAGTTCGGAAAAAGTAGGAAAGTCATATATATGAACGGTTACATTCACGCAGAGAAAGCAACTGTTGGGTACCGTATGTACGCGTGCTAATCTATAGTTTGGAGGAAATTCGAGAGTCATATCTAGGGAAAATTACAGTCACATAGCTAAATCAACCATCGGGGACTGGATTGTAGGTCTGCTAAATTCTATTTTGGAAAAAGAGATTCATATGAGGGAATGCTTATGTTCACTCAGAGAAAGCAACGATCCGGTGGTGTATTGTTGGCATGCTAAACTGTAGTTTGGAAGAAGTTCGAGAGTTTTATATAGGAAAGCTTACATTCACCTAGAGAAAGCAACTTTCAGGATGTGGTTTATAGGCCTGGTGAACTCTAATTTGGATCAAGTGTGAGAGTCATACATACGAGTTCCAAAATACAGTTTAGTATGCCTACAAACCACCAGCCCAACATTGCTTTCTCTGAGTGGATATAGGCTTTCCCTTATATGAATCTCGGACTGCTTTCAAAATGCAATTTACCGGACCTACAAAACACCGCCTGAGAGTTGCTTTCTCTCACTATAAGCTTTCCTATATATGACTTTGGAACATAGTTTAGCATGCCAACAAAAGGCCACCCCATAGTTTGCGTGAATGTAAGCGTTCCTATGCATCACGCTCGTACTTCTTCCAAAGTATAGTACACCTACAAACCACCTCCCCAACTTTGCTTTTTCTGAGTGAATGTAAGCATTCTTTTATTCTCGTACTTCCTCCAAACTCCAGTTTAGTGTGACTAAAAACCACCACCGCAACCCTGCTTTCTCTGAGTGAATGTTAGCGTTCCCATTTATGATTCACACTTCATCCAAAATAGAATTTAGCAGAACTACAAACCGGCCCCCAAGGGTTGCTTTCTCTATGAGACTGTAAGCTTTCCTATTACTCTTAACTTCTTCGCAACTAGAGATTTGCATGCCTACAAAACACCACCCCATAGTTGCCCTCTCTGCGTGAATGTAAGCACTTGTATATATGACTCTGCTACTTCTTCCAAAATACAGTTTAGTATGCTTACAAACAACCAACCAAACGTTGCGTTCTCTGAGAGAATGTTAGTGTTCCCAAGTATGACTGTTCCAAATGATGCAAAGTAGAGTTTAGCAGGCTTACAAACTATCTCTCGAAAGTTGCTTCCTCTGGGGGACTGTAAGCTTTCCTATAAAAGACTGTCGAACTTCTTCGAAACTACATTTCAGCACGCCAACAAAACATCACCACATAGTTTCTTTCTCAGCATAAATATAAGCGATTTTATATATGACTCTGGTACTTCTTTCAAAATACAATTTAGCAGACCTCTAAATCAACCGCCGAGAGTTGCCTTCTCTAAGTCACTGTCAGCTTTCGAACTTCTTCCAAATTATATTTTAGCAGGCCTACAAAACACCACCCCATAGTGGCCCTCTCTGGGTGAATGTAAGCGCTCATATATATGACTCTGCTACTTCCAAAATACCGTTTAGTATGCTTACAAACAACCAACCAAAAGTTAAGTTCTCTGAGAGAATGTTAGCATTCCCAAGTATGACTGTTCCAAATGATGCAAAGTAGAGTTTAGCAGGCTTACAAACTATCTCTCGAAAGTTGCTTCCTCTAGGGGACTGTAAGGTTTCCTATAAAAGACTGTCGAACTTCTTCGAAACTACATTTCAGCACGCCAACAAAACATCACCACATAGTTTTTCTCAGCATAAATGTAAGAGATTTTATATATGACTCTGGTACTTCTTTCAAAATACAATTTAGCAGACCTCAAAATCAACCGCCAAGAGTTGCATACTCTAAGTCACTGTCAGCTTTCGAACTTCTTCCAAATTATATTTTAGCATGCCTACAAAACACCACCCCATAGTTGCTTTCTCTGCGTCCATATAAGCGTTCATATATATGACTCTCGTACTTCTTCCAAACTGGAGTTTAGTATACCTAAAAACCGGCACCACAATTTACCTTTCTCTGAGTGAATGAAGCGTATCCATGTATGCCTCTTTCACTTCATCCAAATTAGAGTTTAGTGGCCCACAAACCACCTCCTGTGAGTTGCATTCTCTAGGTGACTGTAAACTTTCCTATATAAGACTCTCGAACTTCTTCCAAACTACAGTTTAGCATGCCAACAATACAGCGCCCCATCGTTGATTTCTCTGAGTGAACATAAGCGTTCCCATATATGACTCTCACTCTTCTTCCAAAATAGAATTTAGCAGACCTACACAACACCCGATGGTTCCAATTCTCTACGTGACTCTAATTTTTCCCACATATGACTCTCAAACTTTCTCCAAACTATAGATTATGATGATTACATAGGCCACCCCACAGTTGCTTTCTCTGCGTGAATGTAACCGTTCATATATGACTCTCCTTCTTTTAAACTACAGCATTTATTCCTACAAACCATCACGACAACGTTCTTTCTCTGAGTGAATGCAACCATTCTCACACTTCATCCAAATTACAGTTTAGCAGACCTACCAACAAACTACAGAGAGTTGTTTTTCTCTGTGTCACTGTAATCTTTCTTATGTAAGGCTCTCGAACTTCTTCCAAACCACAGTTTAGCATGCCAACAAAATACGACCCCAGAGTTGCTTTCTCTGCGTGAATGTAAGCATTCGTATATATGAGTCTCCTACTTCCTCCAAAATACAGTTTAGAATGCTTACAAACCACCACCCAAACGTTGCGTTCTCTAAGTGAATGTAAGCGTTCCCATGTTTGACTCTCACAATTGATGCAAATTAGAATTTAGCATGCTTAGAAACAATCTCCCGAGAGTTGCTTTCTCTAGGTGACTGTAATTTTCCCCAGATATGACTCTCGCACTTCCTCCAAACTACAGATTAGCATGCATACATACGCCACCCAACAGTTGCTTTCTCTGCGTGAATGTAACCGTTCATATATATGACTCTCCTACTTCTTCTGAACTACAGTTATTATGCCTACAAACCACCACCCAAACGTTGTGTTCTCTGAGTGAATGTAAGCGTTCCAATGTTTGACTCTCACAATTGCTGCTAGTTAGAGTTCAGCAGGCTTGCAAAGCTCTCCTGAGTGTTGCTTTCTCTAGGTGACTGTAAGCTATCCAAATAACACTCTCGAACTCCTTCCAAACTGCAGTTTAGCATCCCCACAACACATCACCCCATATTTTCTTTCTACGCATGAATGTAAGCATTTGTATATAAGACTCTGACACGTCTTTCAAAATACAATTTAGCAGACTGAAAAAATCACCCGCCAAGAGTTGCTTTCTCTAAGTGACTGTCAGCTTTCGAACTTCTTCCAATCTATAGTTTAGCATGCCTGCACTACAGCACCCCGTATTTGCTTTCTCTGTGTTAATGTAAGCGTTCGTATTTATGTCTCTCGTACCTCTTCCAAAGTAGAGTTTAGTATGCTCAAAAACGGCCACCCCAACGTTGCTTTCTCTGAGTGAATGTAAGCGTTCCTGTATATGATTTTAACACTTCATTGAAAATAGAGTTTAGCAGGCCTACGAACCACCCCCCGAGAGTTACATCCTCCAAACTATAGTTTAGTAGGCATACAAACATCACTCCATAGTTGCTTTCTCTGCGTGAATGTAACCGTTCATATATATGACTTTCCTACTTCTTCCGAACTACAGTTATTATGGCCACAAACTACAACCCAATCCTTGCGTTCTGAGTGGATGTAAACCTTCCCATATTTGACTTTAACAGTTGGTGCAAATTAGCAGGCTTAGAAACCATCTCCCGAGAGTTGCTCTCTCTAGGTGACTGTAAGCTTTGCTATATAAGATTCTAAACTTCCTCCAAACTATAGTTTAGTAGGCATAAAAACATCACTCCATAGTTGCTTTCTCTGCATGAATGTAAGCGTTCCTATATATGATTCTCTTACTTCCTCCAAACTAGAGTTTAGTATGCCTACAAAACACAAGCCCATCCTTGATTTCTCTGAGTCAATGTACGTGGTCCCCAATATGACTCTCTCACTTCTTCCAAAGTAGAGTTTTGCAGGCCTACCGTCCATCCCCCGAAAGTTGGTTTCTATAAATGACTGTACGCTTTCCTATATAACTTCTTCCAAACTAGAGATTAGCATGGGTACAAAAACCCACCCCATAATTGCTGTCTCTGCATGAATGTAAGCATTCCCAAATATCATTTTCCTACTTCTTCCAAACTAGAGTTTAGTATGCCTACAAACCACCACATCATCGTTGCTTTCTCTGAGTAAATGTAACCCTTTCCATATATGACTCTCAATCTTAAACCAAAATAGAATTTAGCACGCCTACATTCCACAACCAGAAATTTGCTTTCCCTAAGAGACTCTAAGCTTTCTTATATGTGATTCTCAAACTGCGTCCAAACTAGAGTTTAGCACGCCTAGAAAACACCACCCCACAGTTGCTTTCTCTGCATGAATGTAAGCGTTTGTATATATGACACTGGTACTTCTTTCAAAATACAATTTAGCAGACCTAAAAATCTACCGCCAAGAGTTGCTTTCTCTGACTGTCTGCTTTCGAACTTCTTCCAAACTATATTTTAGCATGCCAACAAAACACCACCACATAGTTGCTTTCTCTGCGTCCATATAAGCGTTCATATATATGTCTCTCGTACTTCTTCCAAACTGGAGTTTAGTATACCTAAAAACCGGCACCACAATTTACCTTTCTCTGAGTGAATGAAGCGTATCCATGTATGCCTCTTTCACTTCATCCAAATTAGAGTTTAGCGGCCTACAAACCACTTCCTGTGAGTTGCTTTCTCTAGGTGACTGTAAACTTTCCTATATAAGACTCTCGAACTTCTTCCAAACTACAGTTTGGCATGCCAACAATACAGCGCCCCATCATTGATTTCTCTGGGTGAACATAAGCGTTCCCATATATGACTCTCACTCTTTTTCCAAAATAGAATTTAGCAGACCTACACACCAGCCCAAGATGGTTCCTTTCTCTAAGTGACTCTAATTTTCCCCAGATATGACTCTCGAACTTCCTCCAAACTACAGATTATGATGATTACATACACCACCCCACAATTGCTTTCTCTGCGTGAATGTAACCATTCATATATGACTCTCCTACTTCTTCGAACTACAGTTGTTATTCCTACAAACCACCACGACAAAGTTCTTTCTCTGAGTGAATGCAAGCGTTCTCACACTTCATCCAAATTACAGTTTAGCAGACCTACCAACAAACTACAGAGAGTTGTTTTCTCTGTGTCAGTGTAATCTTTCCTATATAAGGCTCTCGAACTTCTTCCAAACCACAGTTTAGCATGCCAACAAAATACGACCCCACAGTGGCTTTCTCTGCGTGAATGTAAGCATTCGTATATATGACTCTCCTACTTCCTCCAAAATACAGTTTAGAATGCTTACAAACCACCACCCAAACGTTGCGTTCTCTGAGTGAATGTAAGCGTTCCCATGTTTGACTCTCACAATTGATGCAAATTAGAGTTTAGCATGCTTAGAAACAATCTGTCGAGAGTTACTTTCTCTAGGTGACTGTAAGCTTTCTTATATAAGACTCGCGAACTTCTTCCAAACTACAGTTTAGCATGCCAACGAAACACTGCCCCATCGTTGATTTCTCGGAGTGAACATAAGCGTTCCCACATATGACTTTCTCTCTTCTTCCAAAATAGAATTTAGCAGATCTACAAAATGGCCCCCGATGGTTGCTTTCTCTAAGTGACTGCAATTTTCCCCAGATAGGACTCTCGAACTTCCTCCAAAGTATACATTAACATGCGTACATACGCCACCCAACAGTTGCTTTCTCTGCGTGAATGTAACCGTTCATATATATGACTCTCCTACTTCTTCCAAACTACAGTTATGATGCCTACAAATCACCACCCAAACGTTGTGTTCTCTGAGTGAATGTAAGCGTTCCCATGTTTGACTCTCACAATTGCTGCTAATTAGTGTTTACAGGCTTGCAAAGCTGTCCCGAGTGTTGCTTTCTCTAGGTGACTGTAAGTTATCCTATATAACACTCTCGAACTCCTTCCAAACTGCAGTTTAGCATGCCAACAACACATCACCCCATAGTTTCTTTCTCTGCATGAATGTAAGCGTTTGTCTATATGACTCTGGTACGTCTTTCAAAATACAATTTAGCAGACCTAAAAATCACCCGCCAAGAGTTGCTTTCTGTAAATGACTGTCAGCTTTCGAACTTCTTCCAATCTGTAGTTTAGCATGCCTGCACTACAGCACCCGGTATTTGCTTTCTCTGTGTTAATGTAAGCGTTCCTGTATATGTCTCTCGTATCTCTTCCAAAGTAGAGTTCAGTATGCTCAAAAACGGCCACCCCAACGTTGCTTTCTCTGAGTGAATGTAAGCGTTCCTGTATATGATTCTAACACTTCATTGAAAATAGAGTTTAGCAGGCCTACGAACCACCCCCCCAAGAGTTGCTTTCTCTAAATGACTGTAAGCATCCCAAATATGACTCTCGAACATCCCCCAAACTATAGTTTAGTAGGCATACAAACATCACTCCATAGTTGCTTTCTCTGCATGAATGTAAGCGTTCCTATATATGATTCTCGTACTTCTTCCAAACTAGAGTTTAGTATGCCTACAAACCACAACCCCATCGTTGATTTCTCTGAGTGAATGTACGCAGTCCCCAAAATGACTCTCCCCCTTCTTCCAAAGTAGAGTTTTGCAGGCCTACAAACCATCCCCCGAAAGTTGGTTTCTATAAATGACGGTACGCTTTCCTATATATTACTCTTTAACTTCTTGCAAAATAGAGATTAGCATGGCTACAAAAAATCTACCCCATAATTGCTTTCTCTGCATGAATGTAAGTGTTCCCATATATCATTCTCCTACTTCTTCCAAACTAGAGTTTAGTATGCCTAAAAACCACCACATCATCGTAGCTTTCTCTGAGTGAATGTAAGCCTTCCCATATATGACTCTCACTCTGAAACCAAAAGAGAGTTTAGCACGCCTACATTCCACACCAGAGATTTGCTTTCTCTAAGTGACTCTAAGCTTTCTTATATGTGATTCTCAAACTTCGTCCAAACTAGAGTTTAGCATGCCTAGAAAACACCACCCCACAGTTGCTTTCTCTGCATGAATGTAAGCGTTTGTATATATGACTCTGGTACTTCTTTCAAAATACAATTTAGCAGACCGAAAAATGAACCGCCGAGAGTTGCTTTCTCTAAGTGACTGTCTGCTTTCGAACTTCTTCCAAATTATGTTTTAGCATGCCTACAAAACACCACCCCATAGTTACTTTCTCTGCATCAATATAAGCGTTCATATATATGCCTCTCTCACTTCATCTAAATTAGAGTTTAGCAGGCCTACAAACCACGCCCCGTGAGTTGCTTTCTCTAGGTGACTGTAAACTTTCCTATATAAGAATCTCCAACTTCTTTCAAACTACACCATGCCAACAAAACACCACACCGTGGTTGCTTTCTCTGAGTGAACATAAGCGTTCCCATATATGACTCACACTCTGTTTCCAAAATAGAATTTAGCAGATCTACAAACCAGCCCAAGATGGTTCCTTTCTCTAAGTGACTGTAATTTTCCCCAGATATGACTCTCGCACTTCCTCCAAACTACAGATTAACATGCATACCTGCGCCACCCCACAGTTGCTTTCTCTGCGTGAATGTAACCGTTCATATATATGACTCTCCTACTTCTTCCCAACGACAGTTATTATGCCTTCAAACCATCACGATAATGTTTCTTTCTCTGAGTGAATGAATGCAAGCGTTCTCACATTTCATCCAAATTAGAGTTTAGCAGGCCTACCAATAAACTTCCGAGAGTTGTTTTCTCTGTGTCAGTGTAATCTTTCCTATATAAGACGCTCGAACTTCTTCCAAACCACAGTTTAGCATGCCAACAAAATACGACCCCACAGTGGCTTTCTCTGCCTGAATGTAAGCGTTCATATATATGACTCTCGTACTTCCTCCAAAATACAGTTTAGAATGCCTACAAACCACCACCCAAACGTTGCGTTCTCTGAATGAATGAAAGCATTCCCATGTTTGACTCTCACAATTGATGCAAAGTAGAGTTTAGCAGGCCAAGAAAGGATCTCCCGAGAGTTGCTTTCTCTAGGTGACTGTAAGCTTTCCTAAATAAGACTCTCCAACTTCTTCCAAACTACAGGTTAACATGCCCACAAAACATCACCCCATAGTTTTTTCTTTGCATGAATGTAAGCATTAGTATATATGACTCTGGTACTTCTTTCAAAATACAATTTAGCAGACCTAAAAATCACCCACCAAGAGTTGCTTTCTCTAAGTGACTGTTCAGGTTTAGAACTTCTTCCAAACTATAGCATGCTTACAAAACACCACCCCGTAGTTGCTTTCTCTGGGTGAATGTAAACGTTCCCAAATATCATTCTCGTACTTCTTCCAAACTAATTAGTATGCCTACAAAAACCAGCCCAATGTTGTTTCTCTGAGGGAATGTAAGCGGTCCCATGTTTGACTCTCACACTTCATCCAAATTAGAGTTTAGCATGTGTACAAACAACCTCCCGAGAGTTGCTTTCCCTAGGTGATGGTAATCATTCCTGTATAAGGTTCTCCAACTTCTTCCAAACTGCAGTTTAGCATGCCTACAAAACCTGACGCTATAAGTGCTTTCTCTGCGTGAATGTAAGTGTTCCTATATAGGACTCTCGTACTTCTTCCAAACTACAGTTTAGTATGCCCTACAAACCACCACCCAAACGTTGTTTTCTCTGAGTGAATGTAAGCGTTCCCATATATGACTCTCACACTTCAACCAAAATAGAGTTTAGCAGGCCTACATTCCACACCCAGAGAGTTGTTTTCTCTACGTGACTGTAAACTTTCCTATATATGACTCTCAAACTTCGTCCAAACTAGAGTTTTGCAAGCCTACAAAACACCACCCCATAGTTGTTTTCGGTGCCGGAATGTAAGCGGCTCTACATGTGATTCTCTTGCTTCTTCCAAATTACAGGTTAATATGCCTAGGAACCACAACCATGACGTTGCTTTCACTGAGTTCCCATATATTATTCTAACACTTCATTGAAAATAGAGTTTAGCAGGCCTATGAAACACCCCCCGAGAGTTGCTTTTTCTAAGTGACTGTAAGCTTCCCAGATATGACTCTCGAACTTCCTCCAAATTATATTTTAGTAGGCATACAAACATCACTCCATAGTTGCTTTCTCTGCGTGAAGGTAAGCGTTCCTATATACGATTCTCGTACTTCTTCCAAACTAGAGTTGACTATGCCTACAAATCACACTCCCATCGTTGATTTCTCTGAGTGAATGCACGCGGTCCCCAATATGACTCTCCCCCTTCTTCCAAACTGGAGTTTTGCAGGTGTACAAAACATCCCCCGAGAGTTGGTTTCTATGACTGTAACCTTTCCTATATATTACTCCTTAACTTCTTCCAAACTAGAGATTAGCATGGCTACAAAAACGCCACCCCATAATTGCTTTCTCTACGTGAATGTAAGCGTTCCCATATATCATTCTCCCACTTCTTCCAAACTAGAGTTTAGTATGCCTACAAACCACCACGTCGTCGTTGCTTTCTCTGAGGGAATGTAAGCCTTCCCATATATGACTCTCACTCTTAAACCAAAATAGAGTTTAGCAGGCCTACTTTCCACACCCAGAGATTTGCTTTCTCTAAGTGACTGTAAGCTTTCTTATATGTGATTCTCAAACTTCGTCCAAACTAGAGTTTAGCATGCCTATAAAACACCACCCCATAGTTACTTTCAGTGCGTCAAAATGTATGTGTTCCTATATGTGATTCTCGTGCTTCTTTCAAACTGCAGTTTAGTAAGCCTACAAACAACCCCATCGTTGCTTTCTCTGAGGGAATGTAAGCGTTCTCATATATGACTCTCACACTTCAACCAAAACAGGGTTTTGCAGGCCTACAAACCACCCGCCAAGACTTGCTTTTTCAAAGTGGCTGTTACCTTTCCTATATAGGACTCTGGAACTTCTCCCAAGCTAGACTTTAACATGTCTACCTGACACTACTCCGTAGTTGCTCTCGGTGTGTGAATGTAAGCGTTCCTATATATGAGTCTTGTACTTCTTCCTAACTAGCATCTGGCATGCCAAAATAACACTCCCCCATAGTTGCTTTCTTTGAGTCAATGTAAACATTCCTATATATGTCTCTCGCACTTCTTCCAAACTTGAGTTATGTCTACAAACCAATCCCCGACAGCTGTTTTCTCTGAACGAATTTAAGCGTTCCTATATAGGACTATGGCACTTCCTCCAAACTAGAGTTTAGCAAGCCTACACTCCACCCCCGTTCGTTGCTTTCTCTAAGTTACTGTAAGCTTTCCTATTCATGGCTCTCGAAATTTTCCAAACTAGAGTTAGCATGCCTACTATACACCTACACATAATTGCTTTGTCTGAGTGAATATAAGCCTTCCTATATATGACTGTCGCACTTTTTCCAAATTAGAGTGTAGCCAGCCTGGAAAGCACCCCTTATAGTTGCTTTCATTGAGTGAATGTTAACATTCCTATGTATGACTCTCGCAACTTTTCCAATCTAAGATTTTAGCAATGCCACAAATCCCCCGCCGAGAGTTCCTATACATAACTGTCCTCTTTTTCCAAGCTAGAGTTTAGGAAGCCTAGAAACCGTCCCCCCGTAGACGCTTTATGTGAATGTAAGCGTTCCTATATATGACTCTCGCCTTCCTCCAAACTAGAGCTTAGCAAGCCTACAAACCAACTCCCTATAATTGCTTTCTCTGAAAGAATGATATCGTTCCTATATAAGACTCTCGAACTTCTTCCAAACCAGAGTTTAACAAGCCAAAAAAGCACCCCCCATAGATGCTTCCTCTAACTCAAAGCTAATATTCCTATATATGATTCAGCTTCTTCATCCAAACTAGAGTAAGGCAAGCCTACAAATCACACACCAATAGTTGCTTTCTATCAGTAAATGTAAGCATCCCTATATATGACTATAGCAATTCTTCCAAACTGGAGTTTAGCAAGCCTCCAGACCCCCGGACCCCACTCCATAGTACCCTGGGCATTGGAGCCTGCCTGTCATGCAGGACATAGGGGCGGACCCTCATCTCAGACACGGCATTGGTGGATTGTAGGCTTTTTTAAGTTTTTGAATTGAAGAAGTCTGAGAATTGGAATTGGGTTTAGGGTAAGGTTAGGTGTTAGGGACTAGGATTAGGTTTAGGGGTTAGGGTTTTAGGGTAAAATTAGGGTTAGGATTACTGTTAGGGTTAGAGATTAGGATTATGTTTAGTGGTTGGGTTTAGGTTTAGGGTGAGAGGCAAGAGTAAGGGTCAGGGATTAGGGTTACTGTTAGGAGTTAGATTCAGGGCTTACTAAGGGTTTGGTTTAGAGATAGGGTTAGGGCTTACGTTTAACGGTGTGTGTTAGGGCACGGGCCCTGTCTAATGTACGGGGCACTGTGGGTGTGGAGCAAGGCTGCGTCCCCACTTCATCGTACCCTGGGTGTTGGGCTTCAGCTGTCACGCACGACAAAGGCAGAGGCTCATCTCACGCATGGTTAGGATTAAGATTTAAGTTTAGGGTCAGTGTTGAGGGTTAGGGTGAGGGTTAACAGTTAGAGTTAGGGTAAGGGGGTTAGGGATAGGGTTAGGGTTAAGGGTTAGGTTTATGGTTCAGGTTTAAGGTTAGCATTAGAGGGTAGGTTTAGTGTAACTGTAGATCAGTGTTGGGTTTAGATCTCTAGTCATTAGGGTAGAGGTTAGGGTTAGGGTTAAGAGTTAGGGTTATGTTTAAAGGTTAGGATTGGGATTAGGCTTAAGGGGTAAGGTTAAGGTTATGGGTTATGACTAAGGATCAACGGTTAGGGTTATTTTTAGGCGTAGGGTTAGGGTAAGGGGTTAGAGTTAGTGTTAGTGTTGTTGGTCGGGTTAAGGTTAGGGTTGGCGTTTCAGAATTAGGGATTAGGTGTTATGTTTATAGCTAGGAGTTAGGGTTAGAATTACGGTATAGGGCTTGTTCTCAGGGTGTCATGCATTAACGTTAAGATAAGGGGTTAAAGTTAGGGTTACGGTGAGCTTTACCTGTTAAGGTGAGCAGTAGGCTCAGGGTTAGGTTTTATGTTCTGGGTTAGGGTTATGGGTGAGGGGTAGGGCTTATCCTTAGGGCACGGGCCCTGTATGCACTAGGAGGCGAAGTTAGGGATCTGTGATGGTCGCTGGGAACCCAGTCTATCGTTCGCAGTGTATGGGCCTCTGGGTTTCATGCAGGACACTGTGGCAGAGCCGGCTTTCATGCATGGCTTAGTAGGATTGTAGGCTTTCAAAACTCTGAGAAAGCAAGAAGTCTGAGAATTAGATATCGGGTTAGGATTACGGCACGGTTTAGGGATGAAGATTAGTGTTAGGGTGAGGGCTTAGGGTTAGGGGTTAGGGTTAGGGTTAGGGTTGTTGGTAGGGTGAAGGTTAGGGTTGACGTTTTAGAATTAGGGATGAGGTGTTACGGTTATGACTATGGTTTAGGATTAGAATTATGGGATAGGGCTTCTTCTCAAGGTGTTTTGCATTCACGTTAAGTTAAGTGGCTAAGTTAGGGTTACGGGGAGGTTTATGTTTTAAGGTGAGCAATAGGATCAGGGTTAGGTGTTATGTTCAGGGTGAGGGTTATGTGTTAGGGGTAGTGTTTATACTTAGCATACGGGCCCTGTCTGCACTGGGAGGTGGGCGGGGTTTAGGGGGTTGGTATTGTCCCCGGGAACCCACTCTATCGTACGCTGGGTATGGGCTCCTGGGTTTCATGCAGGACACAGTGGCAGAGCCCCCTTTTACTCATGGCATGGGAGGATTGTAGGCTTTCTAAACTCTGAGAAAGCAAGAAGTCTGAGAATTAGATTTAGGGGTAGGATTATGGTAATGTTTAGGGATGAAGATTAGTGTCAGGGTGGTGTCTTGGGTTAGGGGTTGGGGTTAAAGGTTAGTGTTAGGTGTAACAGTTACAGTTAGGTTTATGGTTAAGTTTCAGGGTTAGGGTTAAGGTTTGGGTTTAGCGTTTGGGACAGGGGAAGACTTCAATGTTAGCTTTATGGTTAAAGATTAGGATTAGTGTTAGTGTGAGGGTTAATGGTAAGGGTCAAGATTAATGGTTCAGGTTGGGGTTAGGCTTCGGTTTAGGGTTAGGGGTTAGGGTTAGGCTTAGGGTTAAGGGATAGGATTAGGGTTAAGTGTTGGGCTTAGGGTTAGGATTTAGTGTTAGGGTTATCGTTAAGGATTAGGGTTAGGGTCAGGGTTAAATGTTTGGGTGCGGGTAATGGTTAGGGTCAGGGTTAAGGTTTATGGATAGGGTTAGTGTTAAGGGTTACGGGTAGGTTTAGGGTTCAGGGTTAGAGTTAGCATTAGGGCTTAAGGTTAGGATTAGGTGGTAGGTTACATTTAGGTTTAGATCTAGGCGTTAGAGTAAGGGTTAAGAGATAGGGTTAGGTTTAATGCTTAGGATTAGGGTTAGGGTTTTGGGTTAAAGTAAGTGTTAGGGGTTAGGTTTAAGGATCAAAGGTTAGGGTTATGTTTAGTTGTAGGATTAGGGATAAGGGATAAGATTGGCGTAAGGGTTTTCCTTACTTTTATGGTTAAGGGTCACGCTTAGATTAAAGGTTAAGTTTAGTGTTAAGGGTTATGGTGAGGGTTAACGGTTACGGTAAAGGTTAAGCGTTAGTGTTAGGGATTAGCGATTAGGGTATTTGGTAAGTGTTAGGGTTAGGAGTTAGTGTTTTATGAAAGGTTATGGTTAGAATTAGGATTGGGGTTAGTGTTAGGGTTAGGGTTAGGGTAAAAGGATAGGATTAGGGTTAAGGGTTGGGCTCAGGGTTAGGGTTAAATTTTAGTATTAGGGTTAATGTTTAGTGTTATGGTCCACTGTAAGTGTTAGGGTGAGGGTTAACGGTTAGGATTAGGCTTAGAGGTTGGGGATATAGTGAGGGTTCAGTGTTAGGGTTAGGTTTAGGGTTCAGGGTTAGGGTTAGCTTTAGGGGTTACGGTTAGGTGTTAGGTTACTGTCAGGGTTGGGTCTAGTCGTGAGGGTAAGGTTTAGGGTTAGCTTTAAGAGCTAGGGTTAGGTTTAATGGTTAAGATTAGGATTAGGTTTAAGGGTTAGGGTAAGGCTTAGGGGTTAGGGTCAAGGGTTAAGGGTTTCTGTTAGGCATAGCGTTGGGATTAGAAGTAAGGGTTACTGTCAGTGTTAGGGTTGTAGGCAGGGTTCCGGTTAGGGTTAGTGGTTTAGAATTAGGGTTAGGGATTAGGTGTTACAGTTTTGACTAGGAGATAGGGTTAGAATTATGGGATAGGGGTTGTTCTCAGGGAATGGGTTATGCCTTAACGTTAGGATAAGAGGTTAAAGTTAGGCTCACGGTCAGTTTTACGTGTTAAGGGGAGAAATAGGAACAGGGTTCGGTGTTATGTTCAGGGTGAGGGATATCTGTTACATGTATTGTTTATGCTTAGCGCACGGGCTATGTCTGCCTTAGGAAAGGGCGGGGGGAGGTTAGGGGGCTGGGATTGTCACCAGGATCCCACTGTATCGTACTCTGGTTATGGGCCCGTGGGTTTCATGCAGGACACAGTGGTAGAGCCTCCTTTCACGCATGGCATGGGAGGATTGCAGGCTTTCTAAACTCTAAGAAAGCAAGAAGTCTGAGAATTAGATTTAGGGTTAGGATTATGGTTAGGGTTAAGGATGAAGTTTAGTGTTAGGGTGAGGGCTTAGGGTTAGGGATTAGGGTTAGGGTTAAAGGTTACTCTTAGGTTTAATGGTTACAGTTCAGTTTAGGGTTGAGGTTTACAGTTAGGGTTAATATGAGGGGTTAGTGTTTGGTATAGGGTTAGGGTTAGGTACAGGGTTAGGGTTAAATGTTAGGTTTAGGGTTGAAGATTAGGATTAGGGTTAGGATTAAAGGTTAGTGTGAGAGTTAACGGTTAGAGTTAAGGTTAAGAGTTAGGGTTAGGGTTTAGGTTTAGGGTTAAGGGTTAGGTTTAGTTTTAGGGTTAGAGTTATATGTTATGGTTTGTGTTAGAGGTTAGGGTTAGGTTTACTGTTCACGGTTAGGGTTACGTTTAGGGGTTAGCATTAGGGTTAGGGATTAGGTTTAGGGTAAGGGTTTAGAGTTAGTGTTGGGCTTTAGGCTCGCAGCTTAGGTTCAGGGTCAGGGGTTAGGGTTGGTGGTAGGGCTTAGATTTAGCGGTCAGTTTAAGGGCACAGGACCTGGTTAATCTACGGTGAGAGGGGTGCGGTCGGAGTCACCACGAAAGCACAACATCATTCCCTGGGCCCTGGGACAAGACCTACATGCAGGACTCAGGCGGAGCCTCATTTCACACATGGCATGGCTGTATTGTAGGCTTGCTTCACTCTGGGAATGGAAGTAGTGTGAGAATTAGGGTTAGGGTTGGGGTTAGGGGTATCGAGTTAGGAGTTCGGTTTCGAGTCAGGGTTAAGTGGTAGGGATTAGTGATTAGGGTTAGAGTTAGTGTTACGAGTTATGTGTTAAGTCTGGTTAGGGGGCCAGGGTAAGGTTTAGGGTTGGAGTTAGCGTTAGGGTTAGGCGTTAGGGTTAAGGGTAGGGTTAGGGTTAAGGGTTAGGCTTAGGGTTAGGGTTCAGGTTTAGGGTTAGGGTCAGGGTTAAGGGTTAGGGTCAGGGTTAACAGTTAGGGTTAGGGGGTTAGGGATAGGTTTAGGGTTAAGGGTCAAGGCTATGGTTCAGGTTTAAGGTTAGCATTAGGGGGTTAGCGTTAGTGTTAACTGTAGGTCAGTGTTGGGTTTAGATCTCTAGGCATTAGGGTAAAGGTTAGGGTTAGGGTTAAGAGTTAGGGTTATGTTTAATGGTTAGGATTGGGATTAGCGTGAAGAGTTAGGGTTAAGGTTAGGGGTTATGACTAAGGATCAACGGTTAGGGTTATTTTTATGTGTAGGGTTAGCGTAAGGGGTTAGGGTTATTGTTAGTGTTGTTCGGAGGGTTAAGGTTAGGGTTGGCGTTTCACAATTAGGGATTAGGTGTTACGGTTATGGCTAGGAGTTAGGGTTAGAATTACGGTATAGGTCTTGTTCTCAGGGTGTCATGCATTAACGTTAAGATAAGGGGTTAAAGTTAGGGTTACGGTGAGCTTTACCTGTTAAGGTGAGCAGTAGGATCAGGGTTAGGTGTTATGTTCTGGGTTAGGGTTATGGGTGAAGGGTAGGGTTTATCCTTAGGGCACGGGCCCTGTATGCACTAGGAGGCGAAGTTAGGGATCTGTGATGATCCCTGGGAACCCATTCTTTAGTACGCAGTGTATGGGCCTCTGGGTTTCATGCAGGACACTGTGGTAGAGCGGGCTTTCATGCATGGCTTAGTAGTATTGTAGGCTTTCAAAACTCTGAGAATTAGATTTCGGGTTAGGATTACGGCACGGTTTAGGGATGAAGATTAGTGTTAGGGTGAGGGCTTAGGGTTTGGGGTTAGGGTTAGGGGTAGGGTTCATCGTTAGGGTTACGTTTAGGCAGTAGGGTTATGGGTTAGGAATAGGGTAAGGGTTTAATGTTAGTGTTGGGCGTTAGGGTCAGGGCTTAAGTTTAGGGTTAGGGGTTAGTGTTAGAGTTAGTGTTAGGGCTTAGATTTAGAGGTTATTTTAAGGGCACAGGACCTGTGTAATCTATGGTGAGAAGTGTGCGGAATGGGTCATCGCCACACCACACCATCGTACCCTAGGCCTTGGGCCCAGACCTACATGTAGGTCTCAGGCAGAGCCTCTTCTCACGCATGGCATGGTTTTATTGTAGGCTTGGCTAACTCTGAGAATGGAGGAAGTGTGAGAATTATGGTTATGATTAGGGTTAGGTGTTTGGGGTTAGGGGTTAGTGTTCGAGTGAGGGTTAGGGGTTAGGGATTAGGGGTTAGGGTTAATGTTAGCATTAGGGGTTAACGGTTAGGGTTGGGTTAGGGACTAGGGTTAGATTTAGGGTTGGGGTAGGGTTAGGGTTAGGGGTTAGGGTTAGGGTTAAGGGATAGGATTAGGGTTAAGGGTTAAGGCTTAGGGTTAGCATTAAGGGATGGGTTAGGGTTAAGGGTTAGGGTTATGGTCCGAGTTAAGGGTTAGGATGAGGGTTAACAGTTAGGGTTATAAGTTAGGGATAGTGTTAGGATTAAGGTCTAGGGTTAGGGTTAGAGGTAGTTTTACTGCTAAGATTAGGTCTAGGCATTAAGGTAAGGGTTAGTGTTAGGGTTAGGTTTAATTGTTAGGATTAGGATCAGAATTAAGGGTTAGGCTTAGGGTTAGGGGATAGGGTTAGGGTTTAGGGTAAACTTTTAAGGTTATGTTTAGGGATAAGGTTAGGGTTAGCGTTTAAGGTTAGGGTTAGTATTAGGGTTGTTTGTAGGGTTAAGGTAATGTTTAGTGGTTAGAATTAGGGTTAGGGATTAGGGGTTACTGTTATGGCTAGGAGTTTGGGTTAGTATTAAGTGATAGGGGTTGTTCTTAGCATAAGTGTTATGCATTAACGTTAGAATAAGTGGTTAAAGTTAGGTTTACGGTGAGGTTTATGTGTTAAGGTGAGCAATAGGATCAGGGTTAGAATTATGAGTGAGGGGTAGGGTTTTGCTTAGGGTATGGGCCCTGTCTGCCCTAGGAGTGGGATTGAGGGGGATGCGATTGTCACCAGAAACCCACTCTATCGTATGCAGGGTATGGGCCCGTGGGTTTCTTGTAGGACACTCTGGCAGAGCCTGATTTCACGCATGGTAAAGGAGGATTGTAAGCTTTCCAATCTCTAAGAAAGTAAGAAGTCTGAGAATTAGATTTAGGGTTAGGATTATCGTTATGGTTAGGGATGAAGTTTAATCTTAGGGTGAGGGCTTCGGGTAAGGGGATACGGTTAGTTTTAGGGTTAAAAGTTACTGTTAGGTTTAACAGTTACAGTTAGACTTAGGGTTTAGGTTTAGGGTTAGGGTTAAGCTTAGGGGTTACGGTTTGGTACAGGGTTAGGGTTAAGTGTTAGGGTTAGGGTTAAAGATCATGACTAGTGTTAGAGTTAAGGGTTAGTTTGAGTGTTAACAGTTAGGGTTAAGGATAACTTTTCGGGTTAGGGGTTAGGATTAGTGTTCGGGCTGAGATTTAGCGGTTAGTTTAAGGGCACAGGACCTGTTTAATCTATGGTGAGAGTGGTGCACAGGGTCGCTGCGACACGACACCACCATACGCTGGGCCTTGGGCCAAGACCTACATACAGGGCTCAGGTGGAGCCTCTTCTCATGCATGACATGGCTGTATTGTAGGCTTGGTTAACTCTGAGAATGGAAGAAGTGTGAGAAATCGGGTTAGGGCTGGCTGTAGGTGTTTTTAACCCCTAACCCTAACACTAACCCCAAGGTTAAATCTAACCGTAACCCTTACGCCAACCCTAACCCTAACCCTAACCCCTCTCACTGTAGAATAAACAGGTCCTGTGCCCTTAAACTAACCGCTAAATCTAAGCCCTAACATCAACCCTAACCTCTGACCCTAAACCTAAGCCCTGAGCCTAAAGCCCAACACTAACTCTAAACTCTTACCCTAAAGCTAATCCCTAACCCTAATGCTAACCCCTAAACATAACCCTAACTGTGAACCCTAAACCTAACCCTAACCTCGAGCGCTAACCATAGCACTTAACTCTAACCCTAAACCTAACATGAACCCTTAATCCTAACACTAACCCTAACCCTAACTCTTAACTTTAACCCTGACTGTTAACCCTCACACTAACCTTTAAACCTAACCTTAATCGTAATCTTTAACCCTAAACCTAATGTTTAACCCTAATCCTGTACCAAACCCTAAACCCTAACCTTAAACCTAACCGTAAACCTTAACCCTGAACCTAACTGTAACGGTTAAAACTAAGAGTAACCTGTAACGCTACCCGTAACCCCTAACTCTAAGCCTTCACCCTAACACTAACCTTGATCCTTAACCCGAACCCTAACCCTAACCCTAAATCTAATTCTCAGTCTTCTTGCTTTCTTAGAGTTTAGAAAGCCTACAATCCTCCCATTCCATGCGTGAAAGGAGGCTCTTCCACTGTGTCCTGAATGAACCGCTGGGGCCCATAACCAGAGTACGATAGAGTGGGTTCCTGGTGACAATCCCAGCCCCCTAACTCCCGCCCCCCGCCTAATGCAGACAAGGCCGGTGTCCTAAGCATAAACTCTACACCTCACCCAAAACTCTAACCCTGAAAATAACGTTTAACCCTGATTCTATTGCTCACCTTAGAATGTAAACCTCACTGTAACCTGAACTTTAACCTCTTATCCTAACGTTAATGCATAACACTTACCCTGAGAATAACCCCTATCCCATAATTCTAACCCTATCTCCTAGTCATAACTGTAACAACTAATCCCTAACCCTAATTCTAAACCACTAACACTAACTGTTACCCTACGTAGTTACTGTTACGGTAACCTACTGTTACCCTAACACTGAACCTAACCCTTACTCCTAACGCCAAAGCTATGGCTAAAAATAATGCTAACCCTTGACCCTTTACCCTAACTCTTAACCCTAATCCTAATCCAAACCACTAAACCCAAAATTAGCTCTTAACCCTAACCCTAAACCTTACCCTGACGCCTAGACCTAACACTAACACTAAACTAACACCTAACACTAATCATAACCCCTAAAGCTAACCCTAACCCTGAACCCTAAACCTAACCCTAACACTTAATACTAACTATATCCCTAACCCCTAACCCTAACCCTAACCGTTAACCCTCACCCTAACCCTTAAACTGGACCCTAACACTAAATCTTAACCCTAACACTAAATTTTAACCCTAAACCTACGCCCAACCCTTAACCATAATCCTATCCCTTAACCCTAAACCTAACCCCTAACCCTAAACCTAACACTAACCCCAATCCTAATTCTAACCATAGCCCTTAATACATCACTACGCCTAACCCCTAACCCTAACCCTAACCCCTAATGCTAACCCTAACACTGAACCCTAAACCTAACCCTATCCCTAACCCTTAAACATAACTCTATCCCTAACCAATAATCCTAAGCCTAATCTTTAACCCTCACCCTAGAGCTTAACTCGAACCGTAACCCTAAGCCTAAACCCCAACCCTAACACTTAACACAAACCCTAAGCCTTAACACTTAACCCCAATCCTATCCTTTAACCCTAACACTAACCCTGATGCCTAATCCTAACCCTAACACTAACCCCAACCATAAATCTAACCCTAGCCCCTAACGCAAAACTAACCCCTAACCCCTAACCCCTAACCCTAACACTAACCCTAAATCCTAGTCCCTAACCACTAAACCTCACTTGAACCCTAACCCCTAACACCAAACCCTTAACCCTAACCATAACCCTATTTCTCACACTACTTCCATTCTCAGAGTTAACCAAGCTTAAAATACAACCATGCAATGCGTGAGTAGAGTTTCTGCATGAGTCCTGCAAGTAGGTCTGGGCCAAAGGCCCAGGATCTGATGGTGTGGTGTCGCATGGAAACATTCTGCACCCTTCTCACCATAGATTACACAGGTCCTGTACCCTTAAACTAACCGCTAAATCAAAGCCCAAACACTGACCCTAACCCCTAACCCTAAACCTAAGCCCTGACCCTAATGCCCAACACTAACACTAAACGCTTACACTAAACCTAACCCCTAAATGTAACCTTAACCATGAACCCTAAACCTAACCCAAACCCCTAACCCTAACCATAACACTTAACTCTAACCCTAAACCTAACATGAACACTTAACCCTAACCCTAACCCATAACCCTAACACTTAACCTTAACCCTAACCGTTAACCCTCACACTAAACCTTAACCCTAACCCTAATCCTAATCTTTAACCCTAAACCTAGCACTTAACCCTTACCCTGTACCAAAACCTAACCCCTAATCTTAACCCTAACCGTAAACCTTAAAGCTTAACCCTAAACCTAACTGTAACTGTTAAACCTAACACTAACCTTTAACCCTGACCCTAACCGAAACCCCTAACCCTAAGCCCTCACCATAACAGTAACCTATATTGCTAACCCTAACCCTAATCCTAGCCCTAAATTTAATTCTCAGACTTCTTGCTTTCTCAGAGTTTACAAAGCCTACAATCCTACCATGCCATGTGTAGAAGGAGGCTCGGCCACTGTGTCCGGCATGAAACCAGGGGGCCCATACCCAGCATATGATAGAGTGGCTTCTGGCATCTATCCCAGCCCCCTAAGCCCCCTCCTAGAGCAGGGAGGGCTCGTGATATAAGCATAAACACTACCCCTCACCCATAACCCTAACCCTGAACATCACAGCTCACCCTGATACTATTGCTCACCTTAACACATCAACCTCACCATAACTCTAACTTGAACCCGTTATCCTAACGTTAATGCATAAGACTTACCCTAAGAACAACCCCTATCCCTTAATTCTAACCCTAACTCCTAGCCACAATTATAACACCTAATCCCTAAGGCTAATTCAAAACTGCTAAACATTACCTTACCCCTACAAACAACCCTAACACTAACCCTAACCCTAACCGCTAACCCTAACCGTACACCTAAAAATAACCGTAACACTTGACACTTAACCCTAACCCCTAACCTTAACCCTAACGCTTAACCTTGATCCTAATCCTAACAATTAAACCTAACCCTAACTCTTAAGCCTAACACTAACACGTACCCCAACGCCTAGACCTAACCCTAAGAGTAAACGTAACCCCTAACCCTAACCCTAATCCCTAATGCTAACCCTAACACTGAACCCTAATCCTAAGCCTTAAACCTAACTCTATCCTTAAGCCATAAGCCTAGCCCTAACTGTTAACCCCACACTAACCCTTAACTCGAACTGTAACCCTAACCCTTAAAACTAAACCTAACACTTAACGCTAACCCTAAGCCTTAACGCTTAACCCTTATCCTATCCCTTAACCCTAACCCTAACCCCTAATACCAACCATAACCCCACCATAAATCTAACCCTAGCCCCTAACCCAACCCTAACCCCTAAACCCTAACCCTATCACTAAACCCAACACCTACTCCCTAACCCCTAATCCTCACTCGAAGCTTAAGCCCTAACCCTAAGCCCTCTCCCTGACTAATCTTCATTCCTAACTCTAACCATAATCCTAACCCTAAATCTAATTCTCAGACTTCTTGCTATCTCAGAGTTTTAAAAGCCTACAATTCTCCAAAGCCATGCGTGAAAGCTGGCTCTACCACAGTGTCCTGCATGAAACCCAGGAGCCCATACTCTGTGTACAATAGAGTGGGTTGCTGGGGACAATCACGGCCCCATAACTCCCCCTGCTAGTGCTGACAGGGCCTATGCCCTAAGCAAAAACCCTGCACCTCACCCATAACCCTAACCCTGAACATAACACCTAACCCTGATGTTATTGTTCACCTTAACACGTAAACCTCACTGTAACCCTAACTTTAACCCCCTATCCTAATGTTATTGAATAACACTTACCCTAAGAACAAACCCTATCCCTTAATTCTAAGCCTAACTCCTAGCATAACCGTAACACCTAATCCCTAACCTTAATTCTCAACTGTTAAACATTACCTTCACCCTACAAACAACCCTAACACTAACCCTAACTCTAACCGCTAACCCTAACCCTAACCATTACACTGATCATAATCCTAACAATTAAACCTAACCCTAATTCTTAACCCTAACACGAACCATTACCATAATGCCTAGACCTAACCCTAACTGTAACCCTAACCCCTAACCCTAACTCTAACCGCTAATGCTAACCCTAACCCCGAACCCTAAACCTAACCCTAACCCTATCCCTTAAACCTATTACTATCCCTAAACCATTACCCTAATCGCAACTGTTAACCCTCACTCTCACCCTTAACTTGGAACGAAACCCTAACCCTTAACCCTAACCTTAACCCTTACTGCTAATCTTAAGCCTTCACCCTTTACCTTAATCCTATCTCGTAAGCCTAACCCTAAGGCTGACCCCTAACCCGCCCGAACATTAACCCTAACCCTAAATCTAACGCTAGCCCCTTACAAAAACCTAACACCTAACCCCTGACACACTAATCCTAACTTCTAATTCCTAACAGCTAAACTTCACTCAAACCCTAACCTCTAACCCTAAACACATAACCCTAACCATAACCCTAATTCTCACACTTCCTCCGTTCTCAGAGTTGACCAAGCCTACAATAGAGCCATGCCACAAATGAGAAGAGGCTCTGCCTGAGTCCTGCATGTAGGTCTGGGCCCGAGGCCCAGGTACGATGGTGTGGTGTTGAGGCGACCCAGTCTGCACCCTTCCCACCATAGATTAAACAGAGCATGTGCCCTTAAACTAACCACTAAATCTAAGCCCTAACACTAAACCTAAATCCTAACCCTAAACCTCGGCCCTTATCCTAACGCCCAACAGTAACACTAAACACTCACCCTAAACTTAACCCGTAACCCGAACCCCTAAATGTAACCCTAACCATGAACCCTAAACCTAACCCTAACCTCTAGCCATAACCATAACACTTAACTCTAACCCTAAACGTTACACGAAGCCTTATTCCTAACCCTAACCCCAACCGTAACACTTAATCTTGACCCTTACCATTAACCCTCACACTAACCCTTAACCCTAACCCTAATCCTAATCTTTAACCATAAACCTAACACTGAAGCCTAACCCTGTGCCAAACGCTAAAACCAAACCTTAACCCTAACCCTCAAACTTAACCGTAAACGTAACTGTAACTATTAAAAATAACACTAACCTTTAACGCTAACCCCTAACCCTCAGAGGCCACCCTAACACTAATCTTCCTCTCTAAACATTACCATAATCCTACCCCTAAATCTAATTCTCAGACTTCTTGCTTTCTCAGAGTTAAGAAAGCCTACAATCCTCCCATGCCATGAGTAAAAGGGGGCTCTTCCACTGTGTCCTGCATGAAACCCAGGAGCCCATACCCAGCGTATGATAGAGTGCGTTCCCGGGGACAATCCCATCCCTCTAACCCCCACCCCCCACCCAGTGCAGACAGGGACCGTACGCTAAGTATAAACACTATCCCTAACAGATAACCCTCACACTCAATATAAAACCTGACCCTGAACCTATTGCTCACCTTAAAACATAAACCTCTCCGAAACCCTAACTTATCCCCTTATCTTAACATTAATGTATAACACCCTGAGAAGAAGCCCTATCCCATAATTCTAAATCTAATCCCCAGCCATAACCCTAACACCGCATCCCTAATTCTAAAATGCCAACCCTACCTTCACCCTACCAACAACCCTAACCCTAACCCTAAACCCTTACCCTAACCCTATGCCTAAAAATAACCCTAACCATTGATCCTTAGTCATAACCCCTAAACCTTAACCCTAACCCTTCACGCTAATCCCAATCCTAACCATTAAACATAACCCTACTTAACCCTACCGCTAACCTCTACCCTAATGCCTAGATATCTAACCCCAACACTGACCTACAGTTAACACTAATCCTAACCCCGAATCCTAACCTTAAAGCTGAACCATAAACCTAACCCTTAACCCTAACCCTATCCCTAACCCCCTAACCCTAACCCTAACTGTTAAGCCTCACCCTAACATTAACCCTGACTCTAACCCTATCCCTTAACCCTAACCCCTAACCCTAACGCTAACCACAACCCTAAACCTAACCCTGGCCCCCTAACCCAGACTTAACACCTAAGCCCTAACACAAACTCTAACCCTAACCACTAATCCCTAGCACCTGACCCTGACTCGAAACCTAACCCCTAACTCGAAACCGCTAAACCCAAACCTAACCCTAATTCTCACACTACTTCCATTCCCAGAGTGAAGCAAGCCTACAATACAGCCATGCCATGTGTGAGATGAGGCTCCGCCTGAGTCCTGCATGTAGGTTTTGTCCCAAGGCCCAGGGAATGATGTTGTGCTTTCATGGTGACTCAGACCACACCCCTGTCACCGTAGATTAACCAGGTCCTGTGCCCTTAAACTGACTGCTAAATCTAAGCCCTACCACCAACCCTAACCCCTGACCCTGAACCTAAGCCCCGAGCCTAAAGCCCAACACTAACTCCAAACACTTACCCTAAACCTAATCCCTATCCCTAATGCTAAACCCTAAACGTAACCCTAACCGTGAACAGTAAACCTAACCCTAACCTCTAACACAAATCCTAACACATAACTCTAACCCTAAAACTAACCCTAACCCTTAACCCTGAACCTAAACCCTAACCCTATCCCTTAACCTTAACCTTAACCGTTAACTCTCATGCTAACCTTTAATCCTAACCCTAATCCTAATCTTCAACCCTAAACCTAACACAACCCTAACCCTGTACCAAACCCTAACCACTCATCTTAACCCTATCCACAAACCTCAACCCTAAAACGAACTGTAACCGTTAAACCTAACAGTAACCTTAAACCATAACCCTAATCTGTAACCCTATCCCCTCACCATAACACTACACTTCATCCTGAACCCTAACCATAATCCTAACCCTAAATCTAATTCTCAGACTTCTTGCTTTCTTAGAGTTTAGAAAGCCTGCAATCCTCCCATGCCATGTGGGAAAGGAGGCTCTACCACTGTGTCCTGCATGAAAACCACGGGCCCATACCCAGAGTCTGATACAGTGGGTTCCCGGTGACAATCCCAGCCCCCTAACCTCGCCCCAGCTTAATGTAGACAGGGCACGTGCGCTAAGCATAAACAATACCTTTTACAGATAACCCTAACCCTGAACATAGCACCTAACCCTGTTCCTATTTCTCCCCTTAACACGTAAACCTCACCGTGAGCCTAACTTTAACCTCTTATCCTAACGTTAATGCATAACCCATTCCCTGAGAACATCCCCTATCCAATAATTCTAACCCTATCTCCTAGTCATAACTGTAACACCTAATCCCTAACCCTAATTCTCAACCGCTAAGCCTAACCGTAACGCTGCCTACAACCCTAACACTGACAGGAACCCTTAGTTCTAACCCCAACGCTATGCCTAACAAAAGCCCTAACCCTTCACCGTCACCCTAATCCCTACGCATTACCCTAACCCTTAACCGTAATCCTAATCCTAACCATTAAACCTAACCCTAGCTCTTAAAGCTAACCCTAAACCTTACCCTCACGACTAGACCTAACCCTGACACTAACCTAACACCTAACACTAACGATAACCCCTAAAGCTAACCCTAACCCTGAACCCTAAACCTAACCCTAACACTGATCCTTCACTATATCCCTAACCCCTAAGCCTAATCCTAACTGTTAACCCTCACCCTAACACTTAAACTGGACCATAACACTAAACATTAACCCTAACACTAAACTTTAACCCTAACCATAAGCCCAACACTTAACCCTAATCCTATCCTTTAACCCTAAGCCTAACCCTAACCCCTAACCCTAAACCTAACCCTAACCCCAACACTAACCCTTAATCTTGACCCTTACCATTAACCCTCACACTAACCCTAATCCTAATCTTTAACCATAAAGCTGACACTGAAGCCTAACCCTGTGTCAAACGCTAAACCCAAACCTTAACCCTAACCCTCAAACTTAACCATAAACCTAACTGTAACTGTTAAACCTAACACTAACCTCTAACGCTAACCCCTAACCCTAAGACCCCACCTTAACACTAACCCTAACCCTAAACATTATCATAATCCTACCCCTAAATCTAATTCTCGGACTTCTTGATTTCTTAGAGTTTAGAAAGCCTAAAATCCTCCCATGCCATGAGTAAAAGGGGGCTCTGCAGCTCTCTCTTGCATGAAACCAGGAGCCCATACCTAGCGTATGATAGAGTGGGTTCCCGGGGAAATCCCATCCCCGTAACCCCAGCCCCCCGCCCAGTGCAGACAGAGCCTGTACGCTAAATATAAACACTACCCCTAACAGATAACCCTCACCCTGAACATAGCACCTGACCCTGATTCTATTGCTTACCTTAAAACATAAACCTCCCCGTAACCCTAACTTATCCCCTTATCTTAACGTTAATGCATAACACACTGAGAAGGAGCCCTATCCCATAATTCTAATCCTAACCCCTAGCCATAACCGTAACACCTCATCCTTAATTCTAAAATGCCAACCCTAACCTTCACCCTACCAACAACCCTAACCCTAACCCTAACCCTAACCCTAAGCCCTCACCCTATCACTAATCGTCATCCCTAAACCGTACCATAATACTAACTCTAAATCTAACTCTCAGACTTCTTGCTTTCTCAGAGTTTTGAAAGCCTACAATCCTACTAAGCCATGCATGAAAGCCCGCTCTGCCACAGTGTCCTGCATGAAACCCAGAGGCCCATACACTGCGTACGATAGAGTGGGTTCCCAGCGACCATCACAGACCCCTAACTTCGCCTCCTAGTGCATACAGGGCCTGTGCCCTAAGCACAAACCCTACCCCTCACCCATATCCCTAACCCGAAACATAACACCTGACCCTGATCCTACTGTCCACCTTAACACGTAAACCTCACCGTAACCCTAACTTTAACCCCTTATATTAACGATAATGCATGACACCCTGAGAACAAGCCCTATAGCGTAATTCTAACCCTAACTCCTAGCCATAACCGTAACACCTAATCCCTAATTCTGAAACGCCAACCCTAACCTTAATCCTACCAACAACACTAACACTAACCCTAAACACTTACCCTAACCCTACACCTAAAAGTAACCCTAACCATTGATACTTAGTCATAACCCCTAAACCTTAACCCTAACCCTTCACGCTAATCCCGATCCTAACCATTAAACATAACCCTACTTAACTCTACCCCTAACCTATACCTTAATGCCTAGAGATTTAACCCCAACACTGACCTACAGTTAACACTAACCCTAACCCTTGATCCTAACCTTAAACCTGAACTATAAAACTAACCCTTAACCCTAACCCTATCCCTAACCCCCTAACCTTAACCCTAAATGTTAAGCCTCACCCTAACACTTAACCCTGACTCTAAGCCTAAACTTTAACCCTAACACCTAACCCTAACGCTAACACCAACCCTAAACCTAATCCTGGCCCCCAAACCCAGACTTAACACCTAACCCGTAACACTAACTCTAACCCTAACCACTAATCCCTAGCACCTGACCCTGACTCGAAACCTAATCCCTAACTCAAAACCCCTGACCCCAAACCTATCCCTAATTCTCACACTATTTCCATTTCCAGAGTGAAGCAAGCCTACAATACAGCCATGCCATGTGTGAGATGAGGCTCCGCCTGAATCCTGCATGGAGGTCCTCTACCAAGGACCAGGGAATGATGTTGCGCTTTCGTGATGACTCCGACCACACCCCTCTCACAATAGATTAACCAGGTCCGGTGCCCTTAAACTGACCACTAAAGCTAAGCCCTACCACCAACCCTAACCCCTGACCCTGAACCTAAGCCCCGAGCCTAAAGCCTAACACTAACTCTAAACACTTACCCTAAACCTAATCCCTAACCCTAATGCTAACCCCTAGAGGTAACCCTAACCGTGAACAGTAAACCTAACCCTAACCTCTAACACAAACCCTAACACATAACTCTAACCCTAAAACTAACCCTAACGCTTAACCCTGAACCTAAACCCTAACTCTAACCCTTAACCTTAACCTTAACCGTTAACTCTCATGCTAACCTTTAATCCTAACCCTAATCCTAATCTTCAACCCTAAACCTAACACAACCCTAACCATGTACCAAACCCTAACCCCTCATCTTAACCCTATCCGCAAACCTCAACACTAAAACAAACTGTAACTGTTAAACCTAAGATTAACCTTAAACCGTAACCCTAATCTGTAACCCTATCCCGTCACCATAACACTACACTTCATCCTGAACCCTAACCATAATCCTAACCCTAAATCTAATTCTCAGACTTCTTGCTTTCTTAGAGTTTAGAAAGCCTGCAATCCTCCCATGCCATGTGGGAAAGTAGGCTCTACCACTGTGTCCTGCATGAAAACCACGGGCCCATACACAGAGTCCGATACAGCGGGTTCCCGGTGACAATGCCAGCCCCCTAACATCCCCCCAGCTTAATGCAGACAGGGCCCGTGCGCTAAGCATAAACAATACCTTTAACAGATAACCCTAACTCTGAACATAGCACCTAACCCTGTTCCTATTTCTCCCCTTAACACGTAAACCTCACCGTGAGCCTAATTTTAACCTCTTATCGTAACGTTAATACATAAACCATTCCCTGAGAACATCCCCTATCCAATAATTCTAACCCTATCTCCTAGTCATAAGTGTAACACCTAATCCCTAACCCTAATTCTCAACCGCTAAGACTAACCGTAACGCTGCCTACAACCCTAACACTGACAGGAACCCTTAGTTCTAACCCCAACGCTATGCCTAACAAAAGCCCTAACCCTTCACCCTTCACCCTAACCCCTACGCATTACCCGAACCCTTAACCGTAATGCTAATCCTAACCATTAAACCTAACCCTGGCTCTTAAGCTAACCCTAAACCTTACCCTCACGACTAGACCTAACCCTGACACTAACCTAACACCTAACACTAACCAGAACCCCTAAAGCTAACCCTGAACCCTATCCCTAACCCTACCAGTAAACTTTAACCCTAAACCTAAGCCCAACCCGTAACCCTAATCCTATCCTTTTACCCTAAAACTAACCCCTAAACCTAACCCCTATACCTCACCCAAACTCTAACCCCAATCCTAATTCTAACCATACCCCTTCATAAAACACTAACTCCTAACCGCTAACCCTAACACTAACCAAAAACCCTAATCACTAATCCCTAACCCTAACGCTTAACCTTTACCCTAACCGTTAACCCTCACCCTAATTCTTAACACTGACCCTAACCTTCACCTTTAACTCTAAGCCTAGCCCTTAACGCTACAGTAAGGAAGACCCTTAATGCTAATGGTATCCCTTATCCCTAACCCAAACACTACAGCTAAAAATAACCCTAAACCTTGATCCTTAAACCTAACCACTAACACTTACTTTAACCCCAAACCCTAACCCTAATCCTAAGCATTAAACCTAACCCTATCTCTTACCCCTAACCCTAGCACTTACCCTAACGCCTAGATCTAACCCTAAATCTAATCTACCGCCTAATCCTAACCTTAAGCCTTAATGCTAACGCTAACCCTGAACCCTAAACCTACCTGTAACCCTTAACAGTAACCCTATCCGTGAACCTTAACCCTGACCCTAACCATTACCCGCACCCAAGCATTTAACCCTGACCCTAAACCTAAACCTTAATGATAACCCTAACACTAAACCCTAACCCTAAGCCCAACACTTAACCCTAATCCTATCCCTTAACCCTAACCCTAACCCTAACCCTAATGCTAACCCCTAAACGTAACCCTAACCGTGAACAGTAAACCTAACCCTAACCTCTAACACAAACCATAGCACATAACTCTAACCCTAAAACTCACCCTTACCCTAACCCTAACCCTATACCCTAACTCTTAACCTTAACCCTAAGCGTTAACTCTCACGCTAACCTTTAATCCTAACCCTAATCCTAATCTTCAACCCTAAACCTAACACTTAACCCTAACCCTGTACCAAACCCTAACCCCTCATCTTAACCCTAACCTTAAACCTCAACCCTAAACCAAAGTGTAACCGTTAAATCTAAGAGTAACCTTTAACCCTAACCGTAATCCCTAAGCCTAAGCCCTCACCCTAACACTAAACTTCATCCTTAACCCTAACCATAACCCTAACCCTAAATCTCATTCTCAGACTTCTTGCTTTCTTAGAGTTTAGAAAGCCTGCAATCCTCCCACGCCATGCGTGAAAGGAGGCTCTGCCACCGTGTCCTGCATGAAACCCAGAGGCCCATACACTGCGTGCGGTAGAGTGGGTTCCCAGCGACCATCCCAGACACCTAACTTTGTGTCCTAGGGCATACAGGGCCCGTGCCCTAAGCATAAACCCTACCCCTCACCCATAAGCCTAACCCACAACATAACACCTAACCCTGATCCTACTGCTCACCTTATCAGGTAAACCTCACCATAACCCTCACTTTAACCCCATATCTTAACGTTAATGCATGACACCCTGAGAACCAGTCCTATACCGTCATTATAACCCTAACTCCTAGCTATAACCGTAACACCTAATCCCTAATTCTGAAACGCCAACCCTAACCTTAACCCGACCAACAACACTAACACTAACCCTAACCCCTTACCCTAACCCTACGCCTAAAAGTAACCCTAACCGTTGATCCTTCGTCATAACCCCTAACCTTAACCCTAACCCTTAACCCTATTCCCAATCCTAACCATTAAACATAACCCTAACTCTTAACCCTAACCCTAACCTTTACCCTAATGCCTAGAGATCTAACCCCAACACTGACCTACAGTTAACACTAACCCCAACCCCTAATGCTAACCTTAAACCTGAACCAACCTCCTAACCCTTAACCCTAACACTATCCCTAACCCCTAAGCCTAACCCCAACTGTTAACCCTCTAACCCTCACCCTGAATCCTAACCCTATCCCTTAACCCTAACCCCTAAACCTAACGCTAACTCCAACCCTAAACCTTACCCTGGCCCCCTAACCCAGACTTAACACCTTACCCCTAACACTAACTCTAACCCTAACCACTAATCCCTAGCACCTAACCCTGACTCGAAACCTAACCCCTAACACGAAAAACCCTAACCCCAACCCCAACCCTAATTCTCACACTACTTCCATTCCCAGAGTGAAGCAAGCCTACAATACAGCCATGCCATGTGTGAGATGAGGCTCCGCCTGAGTCCTGCATGGAGGTCCTGTCCCAAGGCCCAGGGAATGATGTTGTGCTTTCGTGGTGACTCCGACCGCACCGCTCTCACCGTAGATTAACCAGGTCCTGTGCCCTTAAACTGACCGCTAAAGCTAAGCCCTACCACGAACGCTAACCCCTGACCCTGAACCTAAGCCCCGAGCCTAAAGCCCAACATTAACTCAAGACCCTTACCCTAAACCTAATCCCTAACCCTAATGCTAACCCCTAAACCCAACCCTAACCGTGAACAGTAAACCTAACCCTAACCCCTAACACAAACCACAGCACATAACTCTAACCCTAAATCTAACCCTAAGCCTAACCGTAAACCCTAACTCTTAACCTTAACACTAAGCGTTAACTCTCACGCTAACTTTTAATCCTAACCCTAATCCTAATCTTCAACCCTAAACCTAACACTTAACCATAAACGTCTACCAAACCCTAACCCCTCATCTTAACCCTAACCGTAAACCTCAACCCTAAACCGAACTGTAACCGTTAAACCTAAGAGTAACCTTTAACCCTAACCCTAATCCCTAACCTTAAGCCCTCACCCTAACACTAAACTTCATCCTTAACCCTAACCATAATCCTAACCCTAAATCTAATTCTCAGACTTCTTGCTTTCTTAGAGTTTAGAAAGCCTGCAATCCTCCCATGCCATGCGTGAAAGGAGGCTCTGCCACTGTGTCCTGCATGAAACCCACGGGCCCATACCCAGAGTATGATAGAGTGGGTTCCCGGGTACAATCCCAGCCCCCTAAACTCCCCCCACCCGCGTAATGCAGACAGGGCCCGTGCGCTAAGCATAAACAATACCTTTAACAGATAACCCTAACCCTGAACATAACACCCAACCCTGTTCCTATTTCTCCCCTTAACACGTAAACCTCACCGTGAGCCTAACTTTAACCTCTTATCCTAACGTTAATGCATAACCCATTCCCTGAGAACAACCCCTATCCCATAATTCTAACCCTATCACCTAGTCATCACTGGAACACCTAATCCCTAACCCTAATTCTAAACCGCTAACCCTAACCGGAACCCTACCTACAACCCTAACACTGACAGTAACCCTTACTTCTAACCCCAACGCTATGCCTAACAAAAACCCTAACCCTTCACCCAAACCCCTAAGCCTTACGTTAACCCTTAACCCTAATCCTAATCCTAACCATTAAACCTAACCCTAGCTCTTAAAGCTAACCCTAAACCTTACCCTCACGACTAGACCTAACCCTGACACTAACCTAACACCTAACCCTAACCAGAACCCCTAAAGCTAACCCTGAACCCTATCCCTAACCCTAGCAGTAAACTTTAAACCTAAACCTAAGCCCAACCCATAACCCTAATCCTATCCTTTTACCCTAAAACTAACCCCTAAACCTAACCCCTATACCTAACCCTAACTCTAACCCCAATCCTAATTCTAACCATACCCCTTCATAAAACAAGAACTCCTAACCTCTAACCCTAACACTAACCAAAAACCCTAATCGCTAATCCCTAACCCTAACGCTTAACCTTTACCCTAACCATTAACCCTCACCCTAATTCTTAACACTGACCCTAACCTTAACCTTTAACTCTAAGCCTAACCCTTAACCCTACAGTAAGGAAGACCCTTAATGCTAATGGGATCCCTTATCCCTAACCCTAACACTACAGCTAAAAATAACCCTAACCTTTCATCCTTAAACCTAACCCCTAACACTTACTTTAACCCCAAACCCTAACCCTAATCCTAAGCATTAAACCTAACCCTATCTCTTAACCCTAACCCTAGCCCTTACCCTAACGCCTAGTTCTAACCCTAAATCTAACCTCCCGCCTAATCCTAACCTTAAGCCCTAATGCTAATGCTAACCCTGAACCTTAAACCTACCCGTAACCCTTAACACTAACCAGATCCGTAAACCTTAACCCTGACCCTAACCATTACTCGCACCCAAGCATTTAACCCTGACCCTAACCCTAATCCTTAATGATAACCCTAACACTAAACCCTAACCCTAAGCCCAAAGCTTAACCCTAATCCTATCCCTTATCCCTAACCCTAACCCTAACCCTAATGCTAACCCCTAAACGTAACCCTAACCGTGAACAGTAAACCTAACCCTAACCTCAAACACAAACCATAGCACATAACTCTAACCCTAAAACTCACCCTTACCCTAACCCTAACCCTATACCCTAACTCTTAACCTTAACCCTAAGCGTTAACTCTCACGCTAACCTTTAATCCTAACCCTAATCCTAATCTTCAACCCTAAACCTAACACTTAACCCTAACCCTGTACCAAACCCTAACCCCTCATCTTAACCCTAACCTTAAACCTCAACCCTAAACCAAAGTGTAACCGTTAAATCTAAGAGTAACCTTTAACCCTAACCGTAATCCCTAAGCCTAAGCCCTCACCCTAACACTAAACTTCATCCTTAACCCTAACCATAACCCTAACCCTAAATCTAATTCTCAGACTTCTTGCTTTCTTAGAGTTTAGAAAGCCTGCAATCCTCCCACGCCATGCGTGAAAGGAGGCTCTGCCACAGTGTCCTGCATGAAACCCAGAGGCCCATACACTGCGTGCGGTAGAGTGGGTTCCCAGCGACCATCCCAGACACCTAACTTTGCGTCCTAGGGCATACAGGGCCCGTGCCCTAAGCATAAACCCTACCCCTCACCCATAAGCCTAACCCACAACATAACACCTAACCCTGATCCTACTGCTCACCTTATCAGGTAAACCTCACCATAACCCTCACTTTAACCCCATATCTTAACGTTAATGCATGACACCCTGAGAACCAGTCCTATACCGTCATTATAACCCTAACTCCTAGCTATAACCGTAACACCTAATCCCTAATTCTGAAACGCCAACCCTAACCTTAACCCGACCAACAACACTAACACTAACCCTAACCCCTTACCCTAACCCTACGCCTAAAAGTAACCCTAACCGTTGATCCTTCGTCATAACCCCTAACCTTAACCCTAACCCTTAACCCTATTCCCAATCCTAACCATTAAACATAACCCTAACTCTTAACCCTAACCCTAACCTTTACCCTAATGCCTAGAGATCTAACCCCAACACTGACCTACAGTTAACACTAACCCCAACCCCTAATGCTAACCTTAAACCTGAACCAACCTCCTAACCCTTAACCCTAACACTATCCCTAACCCCTAAGCCTAACCCCAACTGTTAACCCTCTAACCCTCACCCTGAATCCTAACCCTATCCCTTAACCCTAACCCCTAAACCTAACGCTAACTCCAACCCTAAACCTTACCCTGGCCCCCTAACCCAGACTTAACACCTTACCCCTAACACTAACTCTAACCCTAACCACTAATCCCTAGCACCTAACCCTGACTCGAAACCTAACCCCTAACACGAAAAACCCTAACCCCAACCCCAACCCTAATTCTCACACTACTTCCATTCCCAGAGTGAAGCAAGCCTAAAATACAGCCATGCCATGTGTGAGATGAGGCTCCGCCTGAGTCCTGCATGGAGGTCCTGTCCCAAGGCCCAGGGAATGATGTTGTGCTTTCGTGGTGACTCCAACCGCACCCCTCTCACCGTACATTAACCAGGTCCTGTGCCCTTAAACTGATCGCTAAAGCTAAGCCCTACCACCAACGCTAACCCCTGACCCTGAACCTAAGCCCCGAGCCTAAAGTCCAACATTAACTCTAGACCCTTACCCTAAACCTAATCCCTAACCCTAATGCTAACCCCTAAACCCAACCCTAACCGTGAACAGTAAACCTAACCCTAACCCGTAACACAAACCATAGCACACAACTCTAACCCTAAATCTAACCCTAAGCCTAACCGTAAACCCTAACTCTTAACCTTAACCCTAAGCGTTAACTCTCACGCTAACCTTTAATCCTAACCCTAATCCTAAACTTCAAACCTAAACGTCTACCAAACCCTAACCCTCATCTTAACCCTAACCGTAAACCTCAACCCTAAACCGAACTGTAACCATTAAACCTAAGAGGAACCTTTAACCCTAACACTAATCCCTAACCTTAAGCCCTCACCCTAACACTAAACTTCATCCTTAACCCTAACCATAATCCTAACCCTAAATCTAATTCTCAGACTTCTTGCTTTCTTAGAGTTTAGAAAGCCTGCAATCCTCCCATGCCTTGCGTGAAAGGAGGCTCTACCACTGTGTCCTGCATGAAACCCATGGGCCCATACCCAGAGTATGATAGAGTGGGTTCCCGGGTACAATCCCAGCCCCCTAAACTCCCCCCGCCCGCCTAGTGCACACAGGGCCAGTGCGCTAAGCATAAACAATACCTTTAACAGATAACCCTAACCCTGAACATAACACCCAACCCTGCTCCTATTTCTCCCCTTAACACGTAAACCACACCGTGCGCCTAACTTTAACCTCTTATCCTAACGTTAATGCATAACCCATTCCCTGAGAACAACCCCTATCCCATAATTCTAACCCTATCTCCTAGTGATCACTGGAACACCTAATCCCTAACCCTAATTCTAAACCGCTAACCCTAACCGTAACCCTACCTACAACCCTAACACTGACAGTAACCCTTACTTCTAACCCCAACGCTATGCCTAACAAAAACCCTAACCCTTCACCCAAACCCCTAAGCCTTACGCTAACCCTTAACCCTAATCCTAATCCTAACCATTAAACCTAACCCTAGCTCTTAAAGCTAACCCTAAACCTTACCCTCACGACTACACCTAACCCTGACACTAACCTAACACCTAACCGTAACCAGAACCCCTAAAGCTAACCCTGAACCCTATCCCTAACCCTAGCAGTAAACTTTAACCCTAAACCTAAGCCCAACCCGTAACCCTAATCCTATCCTTTTACCCTAAAACTAACCCCTAAACCTAACCCCTATACCTCACCCTAACTCAAACCCCAGTCCTAATTCTAACCATACCCCTTCATAAAACACTAACTCCTAACCGCTAACCCTAACACTAACCAAAAACCCTAATCACTAATCCCTAACCTTAACGCTTAACCTTTACCCTAACCGTTAACCCTCACCCTAAATCTTAACACTGACCCTAACCTTCACCTTTAACTCTAAGCCTAACCCTTAACCCTACAGTAAGGAAGACCCTTAATGCTAATGGGATCCCTTATCCCTAACCCTAACACTACAGCTAAAAATAACCCTAACCTTGGATCCTTAAACCTAACCCCTAACACTTACTTTAACCCCAAACCCTAACCCTAATCCTAAGCATTAAACCTAACCCTAACTCTTAACACTAACGCTAGCCCTTACCCTAACGCCTAGATCTAACCCTAAATCTAACCTACCACCTAATCCTAACCTTAAGCCCTAATGCTAACTCTAACCCTGAACCCTAAACCTACCCGTAACCCTTAACACTAACCCTATCCGTGAACCTTAACCCTGACCCTAACCATTACCCGCACCCAAGCATTTAAACCTGACCCTACCCCTAATCCTTAATGATAACCCTAACACTAAACCCTAACCCTAATGCCAACACTTAACCCTAATCCTATCCCTTAAACCTAACCCTAACCCTAATGCTAACCCCTAAACCTAACACTAACCGTCACCAGTAATCCTAACACTAATCTCTAACACAAACCACAGCACATAACTCTAACCCTAAAACTAACCCTAAACCCTAACTCTTAACCTTAATCCTAAGCGTTAAATCTCAGGCTAACCTTTAATCCTAACCCTAATCCTAATCTTCAACCCTAAATCTAACACTTAACCCTAACCCTGTACCAAACCCTAACCCTTCATCTTAACCCTAACCGTAAACCTCAACACGAAACCAAAGGGTAACCATTAAACCTAAGAGTAACCTTTAACCCTAACCCTAATCCCTAACCCTAAGCCCTCACCCTAACACTAAACTTCATCCTTCACCCTAACCAGAATCCTAACCCTAAATCTAATTCTCAGACTTCTTGCTTTCTTAGAGTTTAGAAAGCCTGCAATCCTCCCATGCCATGCGTGAAAGGAGGCTCTACCACTGTGTCCTGCATGAAACCCACGGGCCCATACCCAGAGTATGATAGAGTGGGTTCCCGGGTACAATCCCAGCCCCCTAAACTCCCCCCGCCCGCCTAATGCAGACAGGGCCCGTGCGCTAAGCATAAACAATACCTTTCACAGATAACCCTAACCCTGAACATAACACCCAACCCTGTTCCTATTTCTCCCCTTAACACGTAAACCTCACCGTGCGCCTAACATTAACCTCTTATCCTAACGTTAATGCATAACCCATTTCCTGAGAACAACCCCTATCCCATAATTATAACCCTATCTCCTAGTCATCACTGTGACACGTAATCCCTAACCCTAATTCTAAACCGCTAACCCTAACCCTACCTACAACCCTAACACTGACAGTAACCCTTACTTCTAACCCCAACGCTATGCCTAACAAAAACCCTAACCCTTGACCCTAACCCTTCACCCTAACCCCTAAGCCTTTCCCTAACCCTTAACCCTATTCCTAATCCTAACCATTAAACCTAACCCTAGCTCTTAAAGCTAACGCTAAACCTTACCCTCACGACTGGAACAAACCCTGACACTAACCTAACACCTAATCCTAACCAGAACCCCTAAAGCTAACCCTGAACCCTATCCCTAACCCTAGCAGTAAACTTTAACCCTAAACCTAAGCCCAACCCGTAACCCTAATCCTATCCTTTTACCCTAAAACTAACCCCTAAAGCTAACCCGTATACCTCACCCTAACTCTAACCCCAATCCTAATTCTAACCATACCCCTTCATAAAACACTAACTCCTAACCGCTAACCCTAACACTAACCAAAAACCCTAATCACGAATCCCTAACCCTAACGCTTAACCTTTACCCTAACCATTAACCCTCACCCTAATTCTTAACACTGACCCTAACCTTCACCTTTAACTCTAAGCCTAACCCTTAACCCTACAGTAAGGAAGACCTTTAATGCTAATGGTATCCCTTATCCCTAACGATAACACTACAGCTAAAAATAACCCTAACCTTTGATCCTTAAACCTAACCCCTAACACTTACTTTAACCCCAAACCCTAACCCTAATCCTAAGCATTAAACCTAACCCTATCTCTTAACCCTAATGCTAGCCCTTACCCTAACGCCTAGATCTAACCCTAAATCTAACCTACCGCCTAATCCTAACCTTAAGCCCTAATGCTAACTCTAACCCTGAACCCTAAACCTACCCGTAACCCTTAACACTAACCCTATCCGTGAACCTTAACCCTGACCCTAACCAGTACCCGCACCCAAGCATTTAACCCTGACCCTACCCCTAATCCTTAATGATAACCCTAACACTAAACCCTAACTCTAAGCCCAAAACTTAACCCTAATCCTATCCCTTAACCCTAACCCTAACCCTAATGCTAACCCCTAAACGTAACCCTAACCGTGACGAGTAAACCTAACCCTAACCTCTAACACAAACCATAGCCCATAACTCTAACCCTAAATCTAACCCTAACCCTAACCCTAACCCTAAATCTAGTTCTCAGACTTCTTGCTTTCTTAGAGTTTAGAAAGCCTGAAATCCTCCCATGCCATGCGTGAAAGGAGGCTCTACCACTGTGTCCTGCATGAAACCCACGGGCCCATACCCAGAGGATGATAGAGTGGGTTCCCGGGTACAATCCCAGCCCCCTAAACTCCCCCCGCCCGCCTAATGCAGACAGGGCCCGTGCGCTAAGCATAAACAATACCTTTAACAGATAACCCTAACCCTCAACATAACACCCACCCTGTTCCTATTTCTCCCCTTAACACGTAAACCTCACCGTGCGCCTAACTTTAACCTCTTATCCTAACGTTAATGAATAACCCATTTCCTGAGAACAACCCCTATCCCATAATTCTAACCCTATATCCTAGTCATCACTGTGACACCTAATCCCTAACCCTAATTCTAAACCGCTAACCCTAACTGTAACCCTACCTACAACCCTAACACTGACAGTAACCCTTACTTCTAACCCCAACGCTATGCCTAACAAAAACCCTAACCCTTCACCCTAACCCTTCACCCTAACCCCTAAGCCTTACCCTAACCCTTAACCCTAATCCTAATCCTAACCATTAAACCTAACCCTAGCTCTTAAAGCTAACCCTAAACCTTACCCTCACGACTGGACCTAACCCTGACACTAACCTAACACCTATCCCTAACCAGAACCCCTAAAGCTAACCCTGAACCCTATCCCTAACCCTAGCAGTAAACTTTAACCCTAAACCTAAGCCCAACCCGTAACCCTAATCCTATCCTTTTACCCTAAAACTAACCCCTAAACCTAACCCCTATACCTCACCCTAACTCTAAACCCAATCCTAATTCTAACCATACCCCTTCATAAAACACTAACTCCTAACCGCTAACCCTAACACTAACCAAAAACCCTAATCACTAATCCCTAACCGTAACGCTTAACCTTTACCCTAACCGTTAACCCTCACCCTAAATCTTAACACTGACCCTAACCTTCACCTTTAACTCTAAGCCTAACCCTTAACCCTACAGTAAGGAAGACCCTTAATGCTAATGGGATCCCTTATCCCTAACCCTAACACTACAGCTAAAAATAACCCTAACTTTGGATCCTTAAACCTAACCCTCAACACTTACTTTAACCCCAAACCCTAACCCTAATCCTAAGCATTAAACCTAACCCTATCTCTTAACCCTAACGCTAGCCCTTACCCTAACGCCTAGATCTAACCCTAAATCTAACCTACCGCCTAATCCTAACCTTAAGCCCTAATGCTAACTCTAACCCTGAACCCTAAACCTACCCGTAACCCTTAACACTAACCCTATCCGAGAACCTTAACCCTGACCCTAACCATTACCCGCACCCAAGCATTTAAACCTGACCCTACCCCTAATCCTTAATGATAACCCTAACACTAAACCCTAACCCTAATGCCAACACTTAACCCTAATCCTATCCCTTAAACCTAACCCTAACCCTAATGCTAACCCCTAAACCTAACACTAACCGTCACCAGTAATCCTAACACTAATCTCTAACACAAACCACAGCACATAACTCTAACCCTAAAACTAACCCTAAACCCTAACTCTTAACCTTAATCCTAAGCGTTAAATCTCAGGCTAACCTTTAATCCTAACCCTAATCCTAATCTTCAACCCTAAATCTAACACTTAACCCTAACCCTGTACCAAACCCTAACCCTTCATCTTAACCCTAACCGTAAACCTCAACACGAAACCAAAGGGTAACCATTAAACCTAAGAGTAACCTTTAACCCTAACCCTAATCCCTAACCCTAAGCCCTCACCCTAACACTAAACTTCATCCTTCACCCTAACCAGAATCCTAACCCTAAATCTAATTCTCAGACTTCTTGCTTTCTTAGAGTTTAGAAAGCCTGCAATCCTCCCATGCCATGCGTGAAAGGAGGCTCTACCACTGTGTCCTGCATGAAACCCACGGGCCCATACCCAGAGTATGATAGAGTGGGTTCCCGGGTACAATCCCAGCCCCCTAAACTCCCCCCGCCCGCCTAATGCAGACAGGGCCCGTGCGCTAAGCATAAACAATACCTTTCACAGATAACCCTAACCCTGAACATAACACCCAACCCTGTTCCTATTTCTCCCCTTAACACGTAAACCTCACCGTGCGCCTAACATTAACCTCTTATCCTAACGTTAATGCATAACCCATTTCCTGAGAACAACCCCTATCCCATAATTATAACCCTATCTCCTAGTCATCACTGTGACACGTAATCCCTAACCCTAATTCTAAACCGCTAACCCTAACCCTACCTACAACCCTAACACTGACAGTAACCCTTACTTCTAACCCCAACGCTATGCCTAACAAAAACCCTAACCCTTGACCCTAACCCTTCACCCTAACCCCTAAGCCTTTCCCTAACCCTTAACCCTATTCCTAATCCTAACCATTAAACCTAACCCTAGCTCTTAAAGCTAACGCTAAACCTTACCCTCACGACTGGAACAAACCCTGACACTAACCTAACACCTAATCCTAACCAGAACCCCTAAAGCTAACCCTGAACCCTATCCCTAACCCTAGCAGTAAACTTTAACCCTAAACCTAAGCCCAACCCGTAACCCTAATCCTATCCTTTTACCCTAAAACTAACCCCTAAAGCTAACCCGTATACCTCACCCTAACTCTAACCCCAATCCTAATTCTAACCATACCCCTTCATAAAACACTAACTCCTAACCGCTAACCCTAACACTAACCAAAAACCCTAATCACGAATCCCTAACCCTAACGCTTAACCTTTACCCTAACCATTAACCCTCACCCTAATTCTTAACACTGACCCTAACCTTCACCTTTAACTCTAAGCCTAACCCTTAACCCTACAGTAAGGAAGACCTTTAATGCTAATGGTATCCCTTATCCCTAACGATAACACTACAGCTAAAAATAACCCTAACCTTTGATCCTTAAACCTAACCCCTAACACTTACTTTAACCCCAAACCCTAACCCTAATCCTAAGCATTAAACCTAACCCTATCTCTTAACCCTAATGCTAGCCCTTACCCTAACGCCTAGATCTAACCCTAAATCTAACCTACCGCCTAATCCTAACCTTAAGCCCTAATGCTAACTCTAACCCTGAACCCTAAACCTACCCGTAACCCTTAACACTAACCCTATCCGTGAACCTTAACCCTGACCCTAACCAGTACCCGCACCCAAGCATTTAACCCTGACCCTACCCCTAATCCTTAATGATAACCCTAACACTAAACCCTAACTCTAAGCCCAAAACTTAACCCTAATCCTATCCCTTAACCCTAACCCTAACCCTAATGCTAACCCCTAAACGTAACCCTAACCGTGACGAGTAAACCTAACCCTAACCTCTAACACAAACCATAGCCCATAACTCTAACCCTAAATCTAACCCTAACCCTAACCCTAACCCTAAATCTAGTTCTCAGACTTCTTGCTTTCTTAGAGTTTAGAAAGCCTGAAATCCTCCCATGCCATGCGTGAAAGGAGGCTCTACCACTGTGTCCTGCATGAAACCCACGGGCCCATACCCAGAGGATGATAGAGTGGGTTCCCGGGTACAATCCCAGCCCCCTAAACTCCCCCCGCCCGCCTAATGCAGACAGGGCCCGTGCGCTAAGCATAAACAATACCTTTAACAGATAACCCTAACCCTCAACATAACACCCACCCTGTTCCTATTTCTCCCCTTAACACGTAAACCTCACCGTGCGCCTAACTTTAACCTCTTATCCTAACGTTAATGAATAACCCATTTCCTGAGAACAACCCCTATCCCATAATTCTAACCCTATATCCTAGTCATCACTGTGACACCTAATCCCTAACCCTAATTCTAAACCGCTAACCCTAACTGTAACCCTACCTACAACCCTAACACTGACAGTAACCCTTACTTCTAACCCCAACGCTATGCCTAACAAAAACCCTAACCCTTCACCCTAACCCTTCACCCTAACCCCTAAGCCTTACCCTAACCCTTAACCCTAATCCTAATCCTAACCATTAAACCTAACCCTAGCTCTTAAAGCTAACCCTAAACCTTACCCTCACGACTGGACCTAACCCTGACACTAACCTAACACCTATCCCTAACCAGAACCCCTAAAGCTAACCCTGAACCCTATCCCTAACCCTAGCAGTAAACTTTAACCCTAAACCTAAGCCCAACCCGTAACCCTAATCCTATCCTTTTACCCTAAAACTAACCCCTAAACCTAACCCCTATACCTCACCCTAACTCTAAACCCAATCCTAATTCTAACCATACCCCTTCATAAAACACTAACTCCTAACCGCTAACCCTAACACTAACCAAAAACCCTAATCACTAATCCCTAACCGTAACGCTTAACCTTTACCCTAACCGTTAACCCTCACCCTAAATCTTAACACTGACCCTAACCTTCACCTTTAACTCTAAGCCTAACCCTTAACCCTACAGTAAGGAAGACCCTTAATGCTAATGGGATCCCTTATCCCTAACCCTAACACTACAGCTAAAAATAACCCTAACTTTGGATCCTTAAACCTAACCCTCAACACTTACTTTAACCCCAAACCCTAACCCTAATCCTAAGCATTAAACCTAACCCTATCTCTTAACCCTAACGCTAGCCCTTACCCTAACGCCTAGATCTAACCCTAAATCTAACCTACCGCCTAATCCTAACCTTAAGCCCTAATGCTAACTCTAACCCTGAACCCTAAACCTACCCGTAACCCTTAACACTAACCCTATCCGAGAACCTTAACCCTGACCCTAACCATTACCCGCACCCAAGCATTTAACCCTTACCCTTCCCCTAATCCTTAATGAGAACCCTAACACTAAACCCTAACCCTAAGCCCAACACTTAACCCTAATCCTATCCCTTAACCCTAACCCTAACCCTAACCCTAATGCTAACCCCTAAACGTAACCCTAACCGTCACCAGTAAACCTAACCGTAACCTCTAACACAAACCATAGCACATAACTCTAACCCTAAAACTAACCCTAACCCTAACCCTAACCCTAAACCCTAACTCTTAACCTTAACACTAAGCATTAACTCTCATGGTAACCTTTAAACCTAACCCTAATACTTAGCTTCAACCCTAAACCTAACACTTAACCCTAACCCTGTACCAAACCCTAACCCCTCATCTTAACCCTAACCGTAAACCTCAACCCGAAACCAAAGTGTAACCGTTAAACCTGAGAGTAATCTTTAACCCTAACCCTAATCCCTAACCTTAAGCCCTCACCCTAACACTAAACTTCATCGTTAACCCTAACGATAATCCTATCCCTAAATCTAATTCTCAGACTTCTTGCTTTCTTAGAGTTTAGAAAGCCTGCAATCCTCCCATGCCATGCGTGAAAGGAGGCTCTACCACTGTGTCCTGCATGAAACCCACGGGCCCATACCCAGAGTATGATAGAGTGGGTTCCCGGGTACAATCCCAGCCCCCTAAAATACCCCTGCCCGCCTAATGCAGACACTGCCCGGGCGCTAAGGATAAACAATACCTTTAACAGATAACCCTAACCCTGAACATAACACCCAACCCTGTTCCTATTTCTCCCCTTAACACGTAAACCTAACCGTGCGCCTAACTTTAACCTCTTATCCTAACGTTAATGCATAACCCATTTCCTGACAACAACCCCTATCCCATAATTCTAACCCTATCTCCTAGTCATCACTGTGACACCTAATCCCTAACCCTAATTCTAAACCGCTAACCCTAACCATAACCCTACCTACAACCCTAACACTGACAGTAACCCTTACTTCTAACCCCAACGCTATGCCTAACAAAAACCCTAACCCTTGACCTTAACCCTTCACCCTAACCCCTAAGCCTTACCCTAACCCTTAACCCTAATCCTAATCCTAACCATTAAACCTAACCCTAGCTCTTAAAGCTAACCCTAAACCTTACCCACACGACTGGACCTAACCCTGACACTAACCTAACACCTAACCCTAACCAGAACCCCTAAAGCTAACCCTGAACCCTATCCCTAACCCTAGCAGTAAACTTTAACCCTAAACCTAAGCCCAACCCGTAACCCTAATCCTATCCTTTTACCCTAAAACTAACCCCTAAACCTAACCCCTATACCTCACCCTAACTCTAACCCCAATCCTAATTCTAACCATACCCCTTCATAAAACACTAACTCCTAACCGCTAACCCTAACACTAACCAAAAACCCTAATCACTAATCCCTAACCCTAACGCTTAACCTTTACCCTAACCGTTAACCCTCACCCTAAATCTTAACACTGACCCCAATCTTCACCTTTAACTCTAAGCCTAACCCTTAACCCTACAGTAAGGAAGACCCTTAATGCTAATGGGATCCCTTATCCCTAACCCTAACACTACAGCTAAAAATAACCCTAACCTTTGATCCTTAAACCTAACCCTTAACACTTACTTTAACCCCAAACCCTAACCCTAATCCTAAGCATTAAACCTAACCCTATCACTTAACCCTAACGCTAGCCCTTACCCTAACGCCTAGATCTAACCCTAAATCTCACCTACCGACTAATCCTAACCTTAAGCCCTAATGCTAACTCTAATCCTGAACCCTAAAGCTACCCGTAAGCCTTAACACTAACCCTATCCGTGAACCTTAACCCTGACCCTAACCATTACCCGCACCCAAGCATTTAACCCTGGTCCTAGCCGTAATCCTTAATGATAACCCTAACACTAAACCCTAACCCTAAGCCCAACACTTAACCCAAATCCTATCCCTTAACCCTAACCCTAACCCTAATGCTATCCCCTAAACGTAACCCTAACCGTGACCAGTAAACCTAACCCTAACCTCTAACACAAACCATAGCACATAACTCTAACCCTAAAACTAACCCTAACCCTAACCCTAACCCTAAACTCTAACTCTTAACCTTAACACTAAGCATTAACTCTCATGGTAACCTTTAAACCTAACCCTAATCCTTAGCTTGAACCCTAAACCTAACACTTAACCCTAACCCTGTACCAAACCCTAACCCCTCATCTTAACCCTAACCGTAAACCTCAACCCTAAACCAAAGTGTAACCGTTAAACCTAAGAGTAACCTTTAACCCTAACCCTAATCCCTAACCCTAAGCCCTCACCCTAACACTAAACTTCATCCTTAACCCTAACGATAATCCTATCCCTAAATCTCATTCTCAGACTTCTTGCTTTCTTAGAGTTTAGAAAGCCTGCAATCCTCCCATGCCATGCGTGAAAGGAGGCTCTACCACTGTGTCCTGCATGAAAACCACGGGCCCATACCCAGAGTATGATAGAGTGGGTTCCCGGGTACAATCCCAGCCCCCTAAACTCCCCCCGCCCGCCTAATGCAGACAGGGCCCGTGCGCTAAGCATAAACAATACCTTTAACAGATAACCCTAACCCTGAACATAACACCCAACCCTGTTCCTATTTCTCCCCTTAACACATAAACCTCACCGTGCGCCTAACTTTAACCTCTTATTCTAACGTTAATGCATAACCCATTTCCTGAGAACAACCCCTATCCCATAATTCTAACCCTATATCCTAGTCATCACTGTGACACCTAATCCCTAACCCTAATTCTAAACCGCTAACCCTAACCGTAACCCTACCTACAACCCTAACACTGACAGTAACCCTTACTTCTAACCCCAACGCTATGCCTAACAAAAACCCTAACCCTTGACCCTAACCCTTCACCCTAACCCCTAAGCCTTACCCTAACCCTTAACCCTAATCCTAATCCTAACCATTAAACCTAACCCTAGCTCTTAAAGCTAACCCTAAACCTTACCCTCACGACTGGACCTAAACCTGACACTAACCTAAAACATAACCCTAACCAGAACCCCTAAAGCTAACCCTGAACCCTATCCCTAACCCTAGCAGTAAACTTTAACCCTAAACCTAAGCCCAACCCGAAACCCTAATCCTGTCCTTTTACCCTAAAACTAACCCCTAAACCTAACCCCTATACCTCACCCTAACTCTAACCCCAATCCTAATTCTAACCATACCCCTTCATAAAACACTAACACCTAACCGCTAACCCTAACACTAACCAAAAACCCTAATCACTAATCCCTAACCCTAACGCTTAACCTTTACCCTAACCGTTAACCCTCACCCTAAATCTTAACACTGACCCTAACCTGAAACTTTAACTCTAAGCCTAACCCTTAACCCTACAGTAAGGAAGACCCTTAATGCTAATGGGATCCCTTATCCCTAACCCTAACACTACAGCTAAAAATAACCCTAACCTTTGATCCTTAAACCTAACCCCTAACACTTACTTTAACCCCAAACCCTAACCCTAATCCTAAGCATTAAACCTAAGCCTATCTCTTAACTCTAATGCTAGCCCTTACACTAACGCCTAGATCTAACCGTAAATCTAACCTGCCGCCTAATCCTAACCTTAAGCCCTAATGCTAACTCTAACCCTGAACCCTAAACCTACCCGTAACCCTTAACACTAACCCTATCTGTGAACCTTAACCCTGACCCTAACCATTACCCGCACCCAAGCATTTAACCCTGATCCTACCCATAATCCTTAATGATAACCCTAACACTAAACCCTAACCCTAACCCCAACACTTAACCCTAATCCTATCCCTTAACCCTAACCCTAATGCTAACCCGTAAACGTCACCCTAACCGTGACCAGTAAACCTAACCCTAACCTCTAACACAAACCATAGCACGTAACTCTAACCCTAAAACTAACACTTACCCTAACCCTAACTCTTAACCTTAACCCTAAGCGTTAACTCTCATGCTAACCTTTAATCCTAACCCTAATCCTAATCTTCAACCCTAAACCTAACACTTAACCCTAACCCTGTACCTAACCCCTCATCTTAACCCTAACCCTAAACCTCAACCCTAAACCAAAGTGTAACCGTTAAACCTAAGAGTAACCTTTAACCCTAACCCTTATCCCTAACCCTAAGCCCTCACCCTAACACTAAACTTCATCCTTAACCCTAACCATAATCCTAACCCTAAATCTAATTCTCAGACTTCTTGCTTTCTTAGAGTTTAGAAAGCCTGCAATCCTCCCATGCCATGCGTGAAAGGAGGCTCTACCACTGCGTCCTGCATGAAACCCACGGGCCCATACCCAGAGTATGATAGAGTGGGTTCCCGGGTACAATCCCAGCCCCCTAAACTCCCCCCGCCCGCCTATTGCAGACAGGGCCCGTGCGCTAAGCATAAACAATACCTTTAACAGATAACCCTAACCCTGAACATAACACCCAACCCTGTTCCTATTTCTCCCCTTAACACGTAAACCTCACCGTGCGCCTAACTTTAACCTCTTATCCTAACGTTAATGCATAACCCATTTCCTGAGAACAACCCCTATCCCATAATTCTAACCCTATCTCCTAGTCATCACTGTGACACCTAATCCCTAACCCTAATTCTAAACCGCTAACCCTAACCGTAACCCTACCTACAACCCTAACACTGACAGTAACCCTTACTTCTAACCCCAACGCTATGCCTAACAAAAACCCTAACCCTTGACCCTAACCCTTCACCCTAACCCCTAAGCCTTACCCTAATCCTAATCCTAACCATTAAACCTAAGCCTAGCTCTTAAAGCTAACCCTAAACCTTATCCTCACGACTAGACCTAACCCTGACACTAACCTAACACCTAACCCTAACCAGAACCCCTAAAGCTAAGCCTGAACCCTATCCCTAACCCTAGCAGTAAACTTTAAACCTAAACCTAAGCCAAACCCGTAACCCTAATCCTATCCTTTTACCCTAAAACTAACCCCTAAACCTAACCCCTATACCTCACCCTAACTCTAACCCCAATCCTAATTCTAACCATACCCCTTCATAAAACACTAACTCCTAACCGCTAACCCTAACACTAACCAAAAACCCTAATCACTAATCCCTAACCCTAACGCTTAAACTTTACCCTAATAGTTAACCCTCACCCTAAATCTTAACACTGACCCTAACCTTAACCTTTAACTCTAAGCCTAATCCTTAACCCTACAGTAAGGAAGACCCTTAATGCTAATGGGATCCCTTATCCCTAACCCTAACACTACAGCTAAAAATAACCCTAACCTTTGATCCTTAAACCTAACCACTAACACTTACTTTAACCCCAAACCCTAACCCTAATCCTAAGCATTAAACCCAACCCTATCTCTAAACGCTAACGCTAGCCCTTACCCTAACGCCTAGATCTAACCCTAAATCTAACCTACCGCCTAATCCTAAACTTAAGCCCTAATGCTAACTCTAACCCTGAACCGTAAACCTACCCGTATCCCTTAACACTAACCCTATCCTTGAACCTTAACCCTGACCCTAACCATTACCCGCACCCAAGCATTTAACCCTGACCCTAACCCTAATCCTTAATGATAACCCTAACACTAAACCCTAACCCTAAGCCCAACACTTAACCCTAATCCTATCCCTTAACCCTAACCCTAATGCTAACCCCTAAACGTAACCCTAACCGTGACCAGTAAACCTAACCCTAACCTCTAACACAAACCATAGCACGTAACTCTAACCCTAAAACTAACACTTACCCTAACCCTAACTCTTAACCTTAACCCTAAGCGTTAACTCTCACGCTACCCTTTAATCCTAACCCTAATCCTAATCTTCAACCCTAAACCTAACACTTAACCCTAACCCTGTACCAAACCCTAACCCCTCATCTTAACCCTAACCCTAAACCTAAACCCTAAACCAAAGTGTAACCGTTAAACCTAAGAGTAACCTTTAACTCTAACCCTAATCCCTAACCCTAAGCCCTCACCCTAACACTAAACTTCATCCTTAACCCTAACCATAATCCTAACCCTAAATCTCATTCTCAGACTTCTTGCTTTCTTAGAGTTTAGAAAGCCTGCAATCCTCCCATGCCATGCGTGAAAGGAGGCTCTACCACTGTGTCCTGCATGAAACACACGGGCCCATACACAGAGTATGTTAGAGTGGGTTCCCGGGTACAATCCCAGCCCCCTAAACTCCCCCCGCCCGCCTAATGCAGACAGGGCCCGTGCGCTAAGCATAAACAATACCTTTAACAGATAACCCTAACCCTGAACATAACACTCAACCCTGTCCCTATTTCTCCCCTTAACACGTAAACCTCACCGTGCGCCTAACTTTAACCACTTATCCTAACGTTAATGCATAATCCATTTCCTGAGAACAACCCCTATCCCATAATTCTAACCCTATCTCCTAGTCATCACTGTGACACCTAATCCCTAACCCTAATTCTAAACCGCTAACCCTAACCGTAACCCTACCTACAACCCTAACACTGACAGTAACCCTTACTTCTAACCCCAACGCTATGCCTAACAAAAACCCTAACCCTTGACACTAACCCTTCACCCTAACCCCTAAGCCTTACCCTAACCCTTAACCCTAATCCTAATCCTAACCATTAAACCTAACCCTAGCTCTTAAAGATAACCCTAAACCTTACCCTCACGACTAGACCTAACCCTGACACTAACCTAACACCTAATCCTAACCAGAACCACTAAAGCTAACCCTGAACCCTATCCCTAATCCTATCAATAAACTTTAACCCTAAACCTAAGCCCAACCCCTAACCCTAATCCTATCCTTTTACCCTAAAACTAACCCCTAAAGCTAACCCCTATACCTCACCCTAACTCTAACCCCAATCCTAATTCTAACCATACCCCTTCATAAAACACTAACTCCTAACCACTAACCCTAACACTAACCAAAAACCCTAATCACTAATCCCTAACCCTAATGCTTAACCTTTACCCTAGCCGTTAACCCTCACCCTAAATCTTAACACTGACCCTAACCTTAACCTTCAACTCTAAGCCTTACCCTTAACCCTAGAGTAAGGAAGACCCTTAATGCTAATGGGATCCCTTATCCCTAACCCTAACACTGCAGCTAAAATAACCCTAACCTTTCATCCTTAAACCTAACCCCTAACACTTACTTTAACCCCAAACCCTAACCCTAATCCTAAGCATTAAACCTAACCCTATCTCTTAACCCTAACGCTAGCCCTTACACTAACGCCTATATCTAACCCTAATTCTAACCTACCGCCTAATCCTAACCTGAAGCCCTAATGCTAACTCTAACCCTGAACCCTAAACCTACCCGTAAACCTTAACACTAACCCTATTCTTGAACCTTAACCCTGACCTAACCATTACCCGCACCCAAGCATTTAACCCTGACCCTACCCCTAGTCCTTAATGATAACCCTAACACTAAACCCTAACCCTAAGCCCAACACTTAACCCTAATCCTATCCCTTAACCCTAACCCTAATGCTAACCCCTAAACGTAACCCTCACTGTGACCAGTAAACCTAAACCTAATCTCTAACACAAACCATAGCACATAACTCTAACCCTAAAACTAACCCTAACCCTAACCCTAACCCTAAACTCTAACTCTTACCCTTAACCCTAAGCGTTAACTGTCACGCTAACCTTTAATCCTAACCTTAATCCTAATCTTCAACCCTAAACCTAACACTTAACCCTAACCCTGTACCTAACCCTAACCCCTCATCTTAACCCTAACCGTAAACCAGAACCCGAAACCAAAGTGTAACCGTTAAACCTAAGAGTAACCTTTAACCCTAACCCTAATCCCTAACCCTAAACCCTCACCCTAACACTAAACTTCATCCTTAACCCTAACCATAATCCTAACCCTAAATCTAATTCTTAGACTTCTTGCTTTCTTAGAGTTTAGAAAGCCTGCAATCCTCCCATGCCACGTGTGAAAGGAGGCTCTACCACTGTGTCCTGCATGAAACCCACGGGCCCATACCCAGAGTATGATAGAGTGGGTTCCCGGGTACAATCCCAGCCCCCTAAACTCCCCCCGCCCGCCTAATGCAGACAGGGCCCGTGCGCTAAGCATAAACAATACCTTTAACTGATAATCCTAACCCTGAACATAACACCCAACCCTGTTCCTATTTCTCCCCTTAACACGTAAACCTCACCGTGCGCCTAACTTTAACCTCTTATCCTAACGTTAATGCATAACCCATTTCCTGAGAACAACCCCTATCCCATAATTCTAACCCTATCTCCTAGTCATCACTGTGACACCTAATCCCTAACCCTAATTCTAAACCGCTAACCCTAACCGTAACCCTACCTACAACCCTAACACTGACAGTAACCCTTACTTCTAACCCCAACGCTATGCCTAACAAAAACCCTAACCCTTGACCCTAACCCTTCACCCTAACCCCTAAGCCTTACCCTAATCCTAATCCTAACCATTAAACCTAAGCCTAGCTCTTAAAGCTAACCCTAAACCTTACCCTCACGACTAGACCTAACCCTGACACTAACCTAACACCTAACCCTAACCAGAACCCCTAAAGCTAAGCCTGAACCCTATCCCTAACCCTAGCAGTAAACTTTAACCCTAAACCTAAGCCCAACCCGTAACCCTAATCCTATCCTTTTACCCTAGAACTAACCCCTAAATCTAACCCCTATACCTCACCCTAACTCTAACCCCAATCCTAATTCTAACCATACCCCTTCATAAAACACTAACTCCTAACCGCTAACCCTAACACTAACCAAAAACCCTAATCACTAATCCCTAACCCTAATGCTTAACCTTTACCCTAACCGTTAACCCTCACCCTAAATCTTAACACTGACCCTAACCTGAAACTTTAACTCTAAGCCTAACCCTTAACCCTACAGTAAGGAAGACCCTTAATGCTAATGGGATCCCTTATCCCTAACCCTAACACTACAGTTAAAAATAACCCTAACCTTTGATCCTTAAACCTAACCCCTAACACTTACTTTAACCCCAAACCCTAACCCTAATCCTAAGCACTAAACCTAACCCTATCTCTTAACCCTAACGCTAGCCCTTACCCTAACGCCTAGATCTAACCCTAAATCTAACCTACCGCCTAATCCTAAACTTAAGCCCTAATGCTAACTCTAACCCTGAACCCTAAACCTACCCATAACCCTTAACACTAACCCTATCCGTGAACCTTAACCCTGACCCTAACCATTACCCGCACCCAAGCATTTAACCCTGACCCTACCCCTAATCCTTAATGATAACCCTAACACTAAACCCTAACCCTAAGCCCAACACATAACCCTAATCCTATCCCTTAACCCTAACCCTAACCCTAACCCTAATGCTAACCCCTAAACGTAACCCTAACCGTGACCAGTAAACCTAACCCTAACCTCTAACACAAACCATAGCACATAACTCTAACCCTAAATCTAACCCTAACCCTAACCCTAAACCCTAACTCTTAACCTTAACCCTAAGTGTTAACTCTCACGCTAAGCTTTAATCCTAACCCTAATCCTAATCTTCAACCCTAAACCTAACACTTAACCCTAACCCTGTACCAAACCCTAACCCCTCATCTTAACCTTAACCGAAAACCTCAACCCGAAACCCAATTGTAACCGTTAAACCTAAGAGTAACCTTTAACCCTAACCCTAATCCCTAACCCTAAGCCCTCACCCTAACACTAAACTTTATCCATAACCCTAACCAGAATCCTAACCCTAAATCTCATTCTCAGACTTCTTGCTTTCTTACAGTTTAGAAAGCCTGCAATCCTCCCATGCCATGCGTGAAAGGAGGCTCTACCACTGTGTCCTGCATGAAACCCACGGGCCCATACCCAGAGTATGATAGAGTGGGTTCCCGGGTACAATCCCAGCCCCCTAAACTCCCCCCGCCCGCCTAATGCAGACAGGGTCCGTGCGCTAAGCATTAACAATACCTTTAACAGATAACCCTAACCCTGAACATAACACCCAACCCTGTTCCTATTTCTCCCCTTAACACGTAAACCTCACCGTGCGCCTAACTTTAACCTCTTATCCTAACGTTAAGGCATAACCCATTTCCTGAGAACAACCCCTATCCCATAATTCTAACCCTATCTCCTAGTCATCACTGTGACACCTAATCCCTAACCCTAATTCTAAACCGCTAACCCTAACCGTAACCCTATCTACAACCCTAACACTGACAGTAACCCTTACTTCTAACCCCAACGCTATGCCTAACAAAAACCCTAACCCTTGACCCTAACCCTTCACCCTAACACCTAAGTCTTACCCTAACCCTTAACCCTAATCCTAATCCTAACCATTAAACCTAACCCTAGCTCTTAAAGATAACCCTAAACCTTACCCTCACGACTAGACCTAACCCTGACACTAACCTAACACCTAACCCTAACGGGAACCCCTAAAGCTAACCCTGAACCCTATCCCTAACCCTAGCAGTAAACTTTAACCCTAAACCTAAGCCCAACCCGTAATCCTAATCCTATCCTTTTACCCTAAAACTAACCCCTAAACCTAACCCCTATACCTCACCCTAACTCTAACCCCAATCCTAATTCTAAACATACCCCTTCATAAAACACTAACTCCTAACCGCTAACCCTAACACTAACCAAAAACCCTAATCACTAATCCCTAACCCTAACGCTTAACCTGTACCCTAACCGTTAACCCTCACCCTAAATCTTAACACTGACCCTAACCTGACCCTTAACCTCTAAGCCTAACCCTTAACCCTACAGTAAGGAAGACCCTTAATGCTAATGGGATCCCTTATCCCTAACCCTAACACTACAGCTAAAAATAACCATAACCTTTGATCCTTAAACCTAACCCCTAACACTTACTTTAACCCCAAACCCTAACCCTAATCCTAAGCATTAAACCTAACCCTATCTCTTAACCCTAACGCTAGCCCTTACCCTAACGCCTAGATCTAACCCTAAATCTAACCTGCCGCCTAATCCTAACCTTAAGCCCTAATGCTAACTCTAACCCTGAACCCTACACCTACCCGTAAACCTTAACACTAACCCTATCCGTGAACCTTAACCCTGACCCTAACCATTACCCGCACCCAAGCATTTAACCCAGACCCTACCCCTAATCCTTAATGATAACCCTAACACTAAACCCTAACCCTAAGCCCAACACTTAACCCTAATCCTATCCCTTAACCCTAACCCTAACCCTAACCCTAATGCTAACCCCTAAACGTAACCCTCACCGTGACCAGTAAACCTAACCCTAACCTCTAACACAAACCATAGCACATAACTCTAACCCTAAAACTAACCCTAACCCTAACCCTAACCCTAAAGCCTAACTCTTAACCTTAACCCTAAGCGTTAACTCTCACGCTAACCTTTAATCCTAACCCTAATCCTAATCTTCAACCCTAAACCTAACACTTAACCCTAACCCTGTACGAACCCTAACCCCTCATCTTAACCCTAACCGTAAACCTGAACCCGAAACCAAAGTCTAACCGTTAAACCTAAGAGGAACCTTTAACCCTAACCCTAATCCCTAACCCTAAACCCTCACCCTAACACTAAACTTCATCCTTAACCCTAACCATAATCCTAACCCTAAATCTAATTCTTAGACTTCTTGCTTTCTTAGAGTTTAGAAAGCCTGCAAACCTCCCATGCCACGTGTGAAAGGAGGCTCTACCACTGTGTCCTGCATGAAACCCACGGGCCCATACCCAGAGTATGATAGAGTGGGTTCCCGGGTACAATCCCAGCCCCCTAAACTCCCCCCGCCCGCCTAATGCAGACAGGGCCCGTGCGCTAAGCATAAACAATACCTTTAACAGATAACCCTAACCCTGAACATAACACCCAACCCTGTTCCTATTTCTCCCCTTAACACGTAAACCTCACCGTGCGCCTAACTTTAACCTCTTATCCTAACGTTAATGCATAACCCATTTCCTGAGAACAACCCCTATCCCATAAATCTAACCTTATGTCCTAGTCATCACTGTGACACCTAATCCCTAACCCTAATTCTAAACCGCGAACCGTAACCGTAACCCTACGTACAACCCTAACACTGACAGTAACCCTTACTTCTAACCCCAACGCTATGCCTAACAAAAACCCTAACCCTTGACCCTAACCCTTCACCCTAACCCCTAAGCCTTACCCTAATCCTAATCCTAACCATTAAACCTAACCCTAGCTCTTAAAGCTAACCCTAAACCTTACCCTCACGACTAGACCTAACCCTGACACTAACCTAACACCTAACCCTAACCAGAACCCCTAAAGCTAACCCTGAACCCTATCCCTAACCCTAGCAGTAAACTTTAACCCTAAACCTAAGCCCAACCCGTAACCCTAATCCTATCCTTTTACCCTAGAACTAACCCCTAAACCTAACCCCTATACCTCACCCTAACTCTAACCCCAATCCTAATTCTAACCATACCCCTTCATAAAACACTAACTCCTAACCGCTAACCCTAACACTAACCAAAAACCCTAATCTCTAATCCCTAACCCTAACGCTTAACCTTTACCCTAACCGTTAACCCTCACCCTAAATCTTAACACTGACCCTGACCTTAAGCTTTAACTCTAAGCCTAACCCTTAACCCTACAGTAAGGAAGACCCTTATTGCTAATGGGATCCCTTATCCCTATCCCTAACACTACAGCTAAAAATAACCCTAACCTTTGATCCTTAAACCTAACCCCTAACACTTACTTTAACCCCAAACCTTAACCCTAATCCTAAGCATTAAACCTAACCCTATCTCTTAACCCTAACGCTAGCCCTTACCCTAACGCCTAGATCTAACCCTAATTCTAACCTACCGCCTAATCCTAACCTGAAGCCCTAATGCTAACACTAACCCTGATCCCTAAACCTACCCGTAACCCTTAACACTAACCCTATCCGTGAACCTTAACCCTGACCCTAACTATTACCCACACCCAAGCAATTAACCCTGACTCTACCCCTAATCCTTAATGATTACCCTAACACTAAACCCTAACCCTAAGCCCAACACATAACCCTAATCCTATCCCTTAACCCTAACCCTAACCCTAACCCTAATGCTAACCCCTAAATGTAACCCTAACCGCCACCAGTAAACCTACCCCTAACCTCTAACACAAACCATAGCACATAACTCTAATCCTAAAACTAACCCTAACCCTAACCCTAACCCTAAACCCTAACTCTTAACCTTAACCCTAAGCATTAACTCTCTCGCTAACCTTTAATCCTAACCCTAATCCTAATCTTCAACCCTAAACCTAACACTTAACCCTAACCCTGTACCTAACCCTAACCCCTCATCTTAACCCTAACCGTAAACCTCAACACGAAACCAAAGTGTAACCGTTAAACCTAAGAGTAAACTTTAACCCTAACCCTAATCCCTAACCCTAAGCCCTCACCCTAACACTAAACTTCATCCTTAACCCTAACCATAATCCTAACCCTAAATCTAATTCTCAGACTTCTTGCTTTCTTAGAGTTTAGAAAGCCTGCAATCCTCCCATGCCATGCGTGAAAGGAGGCTCTACCACTGTGTCCTGCATGAAATCCACAGGCCCATACCCAGAGTATGATAGAGTGTGTTCCCGGGTACAATCCCAGCCCCCTAAACTCCCCCCGCCCGCCTAATGCAGACAGGGCCCGTGCGCTAAGCATAAACAATACCTTTAACAGATAACCCTAACCCTGAACATAACACCCAACCCTGTTCCTATTTCTCCCCTTAACACGTAAACCTCACCGTGCGCCTAACTTTAACCTCTTATCCTAACGTTAATGCATAACCCATTTCCTGACAACAACCCCTATCCCATAATTCTAACCCTATCTCCTAGTCATCACTGTGACACCTAATCCCTAACCCTAATTCTAAACCGCTAACCCTAACCGTAACCCTATCTACAACCCTAACACTGACAGTAACCCTTACTTCTAACCCCAACGCTATGCCTAACAAAAACCTTAACCCTTGACCCTAACCCTTCACCCTAACCCCTAAGCCTTACCCTAACCCTTAACCCTAATCCTAATCCTAACCATTAAACCTAACCCTAGCTCTTAAAGCTAACCCTAAACCTTACCCTCACGACTAGACCTAACCCTGACACTAACCTAACACCTAACCCTAACCAGAACCCATAAAGCTAACCCTGAACCCTATCCCTAACCCTAGCAGTAAACTTTAACCCTAAACCTAAGCCCAATCCGTAACCCTAATCCTATCCTTTTACCCTAAAACTAACCTCTAAACCTAACCCCTATACCTCACCCTAACTCTAACTCCAATCCTAATTCTAACCATAACCCTTCATAAAACACTAACTCCTAACCGCTAACCCTAACACTAACCAAAAACCCTAATCGCTAATCCCTAACCCTAACGCTTAACCTTTACCCTAACCGTTAAGCCTCACCCTAAATCTTAACACTGACCCTAACCTTCACCTTTAACTCTAAGCCTAACCCTTAACCCTACAGTAAGGAAGACCCTTAATGCTAATGGGATCCCTTATCCCTAACCCTAACACTACAGCTAAAAATAACCCTAACCTTGGATCCTTAAACCTAACCCCTAACACTTACTTTAACCCCAAACCCTAACCCTAATCCTAGCATTAAACCTAACCCTATCTCTTAACCCTAACGCTAGCCCTTACCCTAACGCCTAGATCTAACCCTAAATCTAACCTACCGCCTAATCCTAACCTTAAGCCCTAATGCTAACTCTAACCCTGAACCCTAAACCTACCCGTTACCCTTAACACTAACCCTATGAGTGAACCTTAACCCTGACCCTAACCATTACCCGCACCCAAGCATTTAACCCTGACCCTAACCCTAATCCTTAATGATAACCCTAACACTAAACCCTAACCCTAAGATCAACACTTAATCCTAATCCTTTCCCTTAACCCTAACCATAACCTTAACCCTAATGCTAACCCCTAAACGTAACCCTAAAAGTCACCAGTAAACCTAACCCTAACCTCTAACACAAACCATAGCACATAACTCTAACCCTAAAACTAACCCTAACACTAACCCTAACCCTAAACCCTAACTCTTAACCTTAACCCTAAGTGTTAACTCTCACGCTAACCTTTAATCCTAACCCTAATCCTAATCTTCAGCCCTAAACCTAACACTTAACCCTAACCCTGTACCTAACCCTAACCCTTCTTCTTACCCCTAAACGTAAACCTCAACCCTAAACCAAAGTGTAACCGTTAAACCTAAGAGTAACCTTTAACCCTAACCCTAATCCCTAACCTTAAGCCCTCACCCTAACACTAAACTTCATCCTTAACCCTAACCATTATCCTAACCCTAAATCTAATTCTCAGACTTCTTCCTTTCTTAGAGTTTAGAAAGCCTGCAATCCTCCCATGCCATGCGTGAAAGGAGGCTCTACCACTGTGTCCTGCATGAAACCCACGGGCCCATACCCAGAGTATGATAGAGTGGGTTCCCTGGTCCAATCCCAGCGCTCTAAACTCCCCCCGCCCGCCTAATGCAGACAGGGCCCATGCGCTAAGCATAAACAATACCTTTAACAGATAACCCTAACCCTGAACATAACACCCAACCCTGTTCCTATTTCTCTCCTTAACACGTAAACCTCACCGTGCGCCTAACTTTAACCTCTTATCCTAACGTTAATGCAAAACCCATTTCCTGAGAACAACCCCTATCCCATAATTCTAACCCTATATCCTAGTCATCACTGTGACACCTAATCCCTAACCCTAATTTAAACCGCTAACCCTAATCGTAACCCTACCTAAAACCCTAACACTGACAGTAACCCTTACTTCTAACCCCAACGCTATGCCTAACAAAAACCCTAACCCTTGACCCTAACCCTTCACCCTAACCCCTAAGCCTTACCCTAACCCTTAACCCTAATCCTAACCCTAACCATTAAACCTAACCCTAGCTCTTAAAGCTAACCCTAAACCTTACCCTCACGACTAGACCTAACCCTGACACTAACCTAACACCTAACACTAACCAGAACCCGTAAAGATAACCCTGAACCCTATCCCTAACCCTAGCAGTAAACTTTAACCCTAAACCTAAGCCCAACCCGTAACCCTAATCCTATCCTTTTACCCTAAATCTAACCCCTAAACCTAACCCCTATACCTCACCCTAACTCTAACCCCAATCCTAATTCTAACCATACCCCTTCATAAAACACTAACTCCTAACCGCTAACCCTAACACTAACCAAAAACCCTAATCACTAATACCTAACCCTAACGCTTAACCTTTACCCTAACCGTTAAGCCTCACCCTAAATCTTAACACTGACCCTAACCTTCACCTTTAACTCTAAGCCTAACCCTTAACCCTACAGTAAGGAAGACCCTTAATGCTAATGGGATCCCTTATCCCTAACCCTAACACTACAGCTAAAAATAACCCTAACCTTGGATCCTTAAACCTAACCCCTAACACTTACTTTAACCCCCAACCCTAACCCTAATCCTAAGCATTAAACCTAACCCTATCTCTTAACCCTAACGCTAGCCCTTACCCTAACGCCTAGATCTAACCCTAAATCTAACCTACCGCCTAATCCTAACCTTAAGCCCTGATGCTAACTCTAACCCTGAACCCTAAACCTACCCGTAACCCTTAACACTAACCCTATCCATGAACCTTAACCCTGACCCTAACCATTACCCACACCCAAGCATTTAACCCTGACCCTAACCCTAATCCTTAATGATAAACCTAACACTAAACCCTAACTCTAAGCCCAACACTTAACCCTAAACCTATCCCTTAACCCTAACCATAACCTTAACCCTAATGCTAACCCCTAAACGTAACCCTAAAAGTCACCAGTAAACCTAACCCTAACCTCTAACACAAACCATAGCACATAACTCTAACCCTAAAACTAACCCTAACACTAACCCTAACCCTAAACCCTAACTCTTAACCTTAACCCTAAGTGTTAACTCTCATGCTAACCTTTAATCCTAACCCTAATCCTAATCTTCAGCCCTAAACCTAACACTTAACCCTAACCCTGTAGCTAACCCTAACCCTTCTTCTTACCCCTAAACGTAAACCTCAACCCTAAACCAAAGTGTAACCGTTAAACCTAAGAGTAACCTTTAACCCTAACCCTAATCCCTAACCCTAAGCCCTCACCCTAACACTAAACTTCATCCTTAACCCTAACCATTATCCTAACCCTAAATCTAATTCTCAGACTTCTTCCTTTCTTAGAGTTTAGAAAGCCTGCAATCCTCCCATGCCATGCGTGAAAGGAGGCTCTACCACTGTGTCCTGCATGAAACCCACGGGCCCATACCCAGAGTATGATAGAGTGGGTTCCCTGGTCCAATCCCAGCGCTCTAAACTCCCCCCGCCCGCCTAATGCAGACAGGGCCCATGCGCTAAGCATAAACAATACCTTTAACAGATAACCCTAACCCTGAACATAACACCCAACCCTGTTCCTATTTCTCTCCTTAACACGTAAACCTCACCGTGCGCCTAACTTTAACCTCTTATCCTAACGTTAATGCAAAACCCATTTCCTGAGAACAACCCCTATCCCATAATTCTAACCCTATATCCTAGTCATCACTGTGACACCTAATCCCTAACCCTAATTTAAACCGCTAACCCTAATCGTAACCCTACCTAAAACCCTAACACTGACAGTAACCCTTACTTCTAACCCCAACGCTATGCCTAACAAAAAC